>NC_081414.1:266618089-266921881 GCF_030272615.1 Cryptomeria japonica
TGAAAAAGAATAGGTTGGGTATTGATTAGCATCAACTGAATAAGCTTGTTGTTGTTGCTGAGATTTGATATTTGGATTAGGCAATGGTTGGGTAGGCAACTGTGTTGGCTTAGGAGGTGGTGCTGTAGCTACCGGAGGTGGCATTAAAGTAGGAGGTTGTGGCTGCTGAGCAGGGGGCTGATATCCAGAAGATTGGGATGACCATGATGGGTTTCCCCTCTATTGAGAGGTAGGTTGCCAATTCCCTTGAAATTGGTTCCCTGCACCCTGAGGTGGATACCAGTTTCCTTGTGGCTATTGCCACTGGGGGATTTGATTAGCAAATTGTTGTCCTTGGCCTTGTGATCCATACCAATGTGGATAATTACTAAAATTTTGAGAATACTATGGTTGCCATTGGTTATTTGGTGCATAAGAATTACCACTATAACCAGAAAAGGAAAGTGGATCAGGTGGCATATCTTGTCTTTGAAAATTTGGTCTTCTTTGAGCAACATAGAAGACTTATTCATCCTCACCTTGAATTGGTTTGAAATCAGGTACTTCAACATTTGCAACCATCTTACATCTGCAATCTTTCTTCCACTGCTTACAATGAGGACAAAATTCTGCAAGAAATGCATCAGCTTCCTCATGCTTCTTCTTACTTGCCAATGTATCCAACTGAGTAGCCATATTGTTTATAATGTCCTCCTTGAAATCTTTTAACAAATGGCTAAGTTCCAATCTAGAAACTCCAGTCCCAGATGATGATGATGATGATGCTCTTGGCTTAAATCTCCTATTCTTCTTAGAAGTAGATCTGGAATACTTCTTGCAAATTTGTCCTATTTTAGCTCAAGTAGATTGTGTAATGTCACCTCCCCCCATGAGATCTAAGGAATCGGTGCATTCATCACTGATACCCCTCAAGAATATCAATTTGAGGGAATCTTCATTTAGAGTACTATGCTTGGACTTCTTGACACTAAATAAAAACCTTTCCAGATAATCCTCAAGGCTCTCATCTTCAGTTTGTGTCATTCTAAAGATATCATCCCCATGACGATCAGTGCCTCTACAATAATCTTTGTATTTTGCAAGAAACAACTATTTCATCTCATCCCATGTATTGATTGTGTTACTAACCAAGCTCATAAACCATCTCAAGGATGACTCCTTCAAAGTGGCTAGAAAATTTTTGAGTCTATGGGCATCTGTGGTATAATCAAAACTCCTATAGAGAACATCAAACTCAAACAGAAATGTATCTGAATCCTCTGTCACCAATCCATAGAATTTAGGAAGTGAAGATGTTGGAATGTTCTTGAGGTTAGCATTATCATGCTAGTCAGAGATGGGAAACTCAAATGTTGGACCAAGTGGTGGTGGTGGATTATTTCCAATAGGAGGTGGGTTCCCTTGCATTAGACTTGTGGGGGTTATTACAATAGGCAATTCTTCTTCTTGTGGAACAAAAAGGAACTGAAGACTACCTTCTGGAAACTCAGACTCAAGGTGAATCAAATTTTGTGGGACTTGATAGAGCTCAAAAAAGGGTTTATATCTGGAAAATTATCTTTTGCATGAGTAGTATGAGTGGGCAGAAATCTACCTCTGGCATCTCTTCTTCTATTATGCATGTAAATTCATGAAATTTTAAACAATTAACTAAAAACTAAAATAATCATAAAAGGCTCTTAGCTTGACACCATCCCCAGCAACGACGCCAAAAATGTCTACCCCAACTTTAATGACAATAATAATACCTCTAATTGAAATCTCAATCTGAAGTTTGGACATTCATATGGTAGAGTTTACTATTTTCATGGCTGGTGTTCATTTAGTTGTCAATCTGGGAAGGTAAAACTTGAAATGGGTCTGTAATATATATGCACTAAGCTCCTTAAATGATTATTCTGCATTACTGTAGTGACTAACATTATGAAAAAAGGAAAGGCAGGAATGGAAATCATAAAAGGCTACATGAAAGCTTCACAAAACACTGCTGAAATGATCTAATGAAAATAACAGAAATCACATAGTTCTATCTTGGTTGCAGGAACAGTCAACGGATCTATTTCCAGTGGCTGCATGAACAATCCAGTCATGAACTTCTACTGCAACTAAGTAAAAACTAACTTCAATAATCATAAACACAGGATCACTCACCAAGTGGGCCCCCTTGGATGAGTGATATTAAACTCTCAACAAAGAACTATTAATAGATCAGAATAACATATTCTTATTCATTTCTTCTTGAAAGATGATTACATATTCTAAAAGAGAAAATTCAGAATGCTTGACAAAAACTCTTCTCAATCCCTTTCCATTCTTTCTAACTCTCAGAAAAGAAGGAATAACTTATTATAAAGAAAAGATCAACTACAATGGACAACTCCAATTACGCCCAGAAGAAGAGGTAGATAATTGTCAGATGAAGGAGATAACTAAGAGCTTGGCTGCAGGAACTGTGGATCTGAAACCGAACCACAGTCTTTGCACACCAAAGTGATATTTTGAGAATTCAATATGCACCAGAGTTAAAATCCCATGGTGAAGTACAACTACTCCGATTATGCCATACATTGCGCTCGCTTGAATCTCCTTCAGTTTGACCTCCATCTATCTGAACGTGATTCTCCAGTCCTTAGGCGCGAAAGAAAATCCTCCACCGCAACATCAATTATTATCTGCACTAAAATAGAAACAACATACAAGGACATGCATATGTATCTTACTTAACTAATACATTCATTAACTCACATATGAAATCATCCTAAATAATCTGCATATCATAGGGACAAACCATTTGGCTACAGGAATTATTCGACAAAGTTCAAACATGATTTCTTAAGTTCAGTTTTAAAACATGGATTACATATAGTCAATTCACAATATTTTACTATCACAATGCAACCCAGAAGATACCAAAAACCTAAGAGTCCTAATAAAAAAACATGTCAAAACATCTACTTATTAGGTACAATGGATGATTCCACCATTGTTATCAAACTTTTGAGAACCTTATTACTGGTCTATGCAATAAGGGTTGCTACTATTCAAGAGTTGAGATCAATTGACAAGACAAAGGTGTCTCTTGAATCTATCATTGTTAAATTGACCGCATATGAGCTAAACAGTTATGATGGCAGTGTTCAGAAGACTGATTCAACCTTTAAAGCATCTACTGCACTATCTAGAAAGGGTAAAGAAGTTAGTACCAGTTGTGAACCTAGACAAAGCAAAGATATGGATGATGAAGAAATCCTGATGGAATTTGAAGCTCTTTTGGCCAAGAGGCTTCCTAAGGGAACTGGTAAATATAGAGGTAAGCTCCCTTTGAAATGCTTTTCTTGCAATAGGATTGGACACATTACTATTAACTGTCCTAATGGTGATAATAAAGACAAACCAGAGAGACTCAAAAAGTTCAAAGGAGGAAATAGAGAAACTATCTAGTTGTAGTTGATGAAGGTGTCACTGATGATGAATCAAAAGATGAAGAAAGCGAAGACATAGTATTTGTAGCTGTCAAGGAAGATGTGTCAGACAAGAAGCCTCTTGTCTCCCGCTTTGATAATTCTAATGAATGGATTATTGACAGTGGTTGTTTTCACCACATGACTGGTGACCGGAGAAAGTTTCTGTCTTTGGAAGAGTATGATGGAGGTGTAGTCTGATTTGGTAATGATGCACCTTGTATGGTAAAATGAAAAGGGTCCATCTCTCTAAATGGAAAAATTAGTGCTGACAATGTGTATTGGGTAGAAGGTCTCAGGCATAACCTTTTGAGTGTTTCTCAGCTGAATGATAATGAACTCACTCTAGAATTCAAAGATGGAGTGTGCAAAATAAAAGGAAAAAGTGGTGAACTGATGGCCACCGGTATGTAGACCAAAGGTAGCCTATTTCAATTAAATGCAAATATCAACCAATTTCTAATGGCTAAGTATGATGACAGTTGGATATGGCATAAGAGACTCTACCATGTAAATTTTGATAACATTGTGAAGGCCAGCAAGATCAAGGTAGTTAGGGGATTGCCTGTACTGCACAAACCAGAGAATCCTCTATGCAGAGAATGTCAACTAGGGAAAATGTCTTCCTCAACCTTGAAAGGTAAATATTTCACAGCAGAAAATATACTTGATCTTATGCATACTGATTTGTGTGGTCCTATGAAAACTAGGAGTGTTCAAGGAGATAGGTACTTTATGATTCTTACTGATGATTGCTCAAGAATGATGTGGGTCACATTCTTGAAAGATAAATCTGAAGCTTTTGGAAAGTTGAAAGCCTTCAAAGCACTAGTTGAAAAGGAAAGTGGTAAGAGAATCAAATGCCTTAGAACCGATCAAGAAGGTGAGTTCACCTCCAGAGAATTCAATAAGTACTGTGAAGAGAATGGCATCAAGAGGAAACTGTCTGCCCCTTGGACTCCACAACAGAATGGCCTAGCAAAAAGGAACAACCAGACTGTAGTTGAAGTAGCCAGAACAATGCTGATCTGAGGAAAGGTTGCTCACACTTTTTGGAGAGAAGCGGTGAGCACTGCAGTCTACACTATGAACTGGGTACTCATCAAGAAAGGTAAGGATAAAACACCTTATGAGTATTGGACCGATAAGACTCCTATAGTAAGCTACTTTAGAATGTTTGGCAACAAGTGTTATATCAAGAAGAGTGAACACCAAAGCAAGTTTGATGCAAAATGTGATGAGGGAATATTCCTAAGATATTCCACCAAGAGCAAAGCTCTCAAGTGTTTCAACAATAGGTCTCATAGAATTGTTGAAAGTATCAATGTTAGAGTTGATGAAACCTCTGAGAAACCTGAGGAAATCAGCAATGAGCAAGTGGTAGATGAACCAGTTATAACCTTCTGGGAATCGGTTGCAAAACAACCAAGTACCAGTAACAGTGCTCCTACACTGGTAGATACTGATGCTAATGAAGATGAGGATGAAGAGGAAAAGCTAGAGGAATCTATTAAGATCTCCTAGGTATGTAAAGCCGAACCATGATCCAAAGCAGATCATAGGAGGTAAGGATACATAAATTCTTACAAGAAGAAAGGTCAGAGAAAACTCTTGCATGATCTATGAATTTGAGCCTAAAACATTTAAAGAGGCACACAAAGATGAAGACTGGATCAAGGCAATGGAAGAGGAACTTGACCAGATAGAAAAGAATGGTACATGGTCTTTGGTACCCAGACTTGAGCATAAAAATGTTATTGGGACAAAATGGGTTTTTCAAAAATAAGTTGAATGAAGATGTCATAGTGGTAAGAAACAAAGCTAGACTGGTGTGTAAGGGATATGCTCAAGAAGAAGGAGAAGACTATGGAGAAACCTTTGCTCCAGTAGCTAGATTGGAAGGAGTTCAAATGCTTCTTGCATATGCAGCCTTCAAGGGATTCAAAGTGTATCAAATGGATGTAAAATCTGCATTCCTGAATGGAATACTTGAAGAGGAGGTGTATATAGAGCAACCAGACGGATTTTCCCTATTAGAAGATAGTGACATAGTGTGTAGGCTACATAAAGCCTTGTATGGATTGAAGATGGCACCTAGAGCATGGTATGAACGTTTACACTCCCATCTTGTGAAGATTGGATTTGAAAGAACAAGTGAAGATAGAAATATCTACCTGAAGTCAGAAGGAGATTAGATCCTGATTTGTGAAGTGTTTGTTGATGACATAATTTTTGATGGAGATGACAAGATGAGTCATGATTTTGCAGATGAGATGAAGAAAGAATTTGAGATGTCACTTATCGGGGAAATTAAGTTCTTCATTGGATTACAGATTCAACAAATGAAAGATGGTATCTTTATCACTCAATCCAAGTATGTCAAAGAGGTGTTGAAGACCTTTGGCATGGAAGACAACAAACTGGTTGGTACACCAATGGTGACCAGTTGTAAATTGTCAAAAGAAGATGACTCAGCATTGGTGAATGAGAAGGAAAACCGATCAATGATTGGTAAGTTGCACTATGTAGTACACAACAAACTGGACATTGCACATGCAGTGGGCATTACTGCACATTTCTAGAAAAGTCCAAGAGAATCCCACTTGGTAGCAGTCAAGCGGATTCTTATATATCTAAAGGGAACTATTGACTATTGATTGTGGTATCCATACAGTAATGATTCCAATCTCAAAGTGTTTATAGATGCCGATTGGGCTGGTAATGTGGATGATCAGAAGAGCACAATTGGTGGTGTATTCTTTCTTGGTGGTAGACTAGTCTCATGGATGAGTAAGAAGCAAAGTTGTATCTCTCAGTCTATAGTAGAAGCAAAATATGTAGCAGCATTTATGAACTGCACTCAGACAATTTGGATGAAGCATGTATTAAGTGGTTTCAAAGTTCCTGTATTTGAACCAGTGAGTATATTTTGTGATAACACAAGTGCAATTAATATTTCCAAGAATTCGGTATTGCATGCTAGAACCAAGCACTTCGAGATCAAGTATCATTTCTTGAGGGAGAAAGTTCAGAACAAAGAGGTTGTATTGGAACATGTTTCCAGTAGGAAGCAGTTAGCAAACATATTCACCAAGCCTCTACCGAAGGCTACATTTACCTATTTAAGAGGTGAATTAGAGGTGCTGCCCCTTCAAGAGGTGAACTAAAGGTATGTGCTCCACATTAGTCAGATATTACATTGACAATTTTTTTTTAGGATTGATGTGTTGATGGATGCTACTCCTCAGGGGGAGCAGCATAGTTGAACATAGCTATCTGTGCCTCCACTTTGGCATTGTTGTCAAAGGGGGAGAAGATGTGAAGCGGAGAAGATATTTGCAGTATTAGGGAGAAGATGTGAAGCAGAGAGATATCTTTGTATATTGCCATCAATGCCAAAGGGGGAGATTGTTGGCATATGTGTAGAGCTTGATGATATGATGATATTGTATGTTGTCATTGTTGTCAATATGCTGAAGTATGAACTGGTATATTGAAGGAAGAAAACTAGCAAGAGAACCGGTATGATGATGTGAACCGGTATATGTGAAAAAGTGAAGCTGTATGTTTGTTCAAAGTGAACCGGTATATGGAAATTTTTGTATTAGGGTTTCATTTGGTATGACTACCAGTTGGTAGTCTCAGCTTCAGGGTTTTCGGTTGATGCATTTCAAGTCTATGTGATTTGACAGATGACATTTTGTGATAGGTTAGCATTGAAATGGAGATCAGCTCATGTTGCCATGTCAGCCTTGTGTGCGTGAAGGATTTCCTTGAGGATCTTGCATGAAGAAGATTGATCCTATCTATCTCAGGAATGTACGAAGTCTCAGTAAACGGTGGAGAGGGCGTGATGGGTTATCAACTTCCTGAAGCAATAAAGAACGAATGATGGAGAATGTCTTGAGATCTATTCAAGACTATTTTATTCAATGCAATGTGTTTTGAACGGTCAGGATTGGACCGACTGTATTGATAACCTAATTGCTTATGGTTTAGGGTTTATGATACCGAGCTATATGTTTCCTATAAGGTCGATGATGATTTGCATTGTGAAGTTGTTGGCAAATGTTATGTGTGTATCCAAGTGAAGAGATACTTGATTCTTGCTAGACCAGAGAAGTGTGTTGATACCTGCAGAGTGTGACTGCAGAAGCAAAGGAACTAAAGTGGATCTGCATTGGCATGGAGTGTTGTTATCAGATCAGTGTATTACCCATTGACTTCTAACCATTTTAGTAGTTGGAAAATCCCTTAACCAAGTAGCTTTAACAAGCTTTGTGTAAATTCTTTAACAGGGTGACTCAAATAAATGAGTTCTTCAAATCCTCTTGTGAGGTAACCTTTAACAGGGCTCTAACCTTTAACCGGGTATTTAATCATCCCTTAACCAGGTGATCCCTAGCAGGATCGGTTTCTAGCAGAACCTATTGTAAAGTCCTTAACCAGACTAGGCTCCTAACATAGTGGAATTCAGAAGAGTTCAAAGAATGACTTGTGGGTATTCATCCCCACGGTGGTTTTTCCCAGTTGGGTTTCCATGTGAAAAATCAGTGTGTCATGTGTGATGCCTTTTCATGTGATGATTAGTATTTTCTGTTAAGTGGTAATGCATGCTGAGCTAGTGGTCTTTATATTTTTGATGTATTACTTGTTTATGCAAATGGGTGAAGTGGAAAAGAGATATTAGGTGTGGTGAAGATCTAAGTGTTACCGGTTTATGTCTTTCATAGTCATACTGTGTTTTACTGGTAGTACCCTGTTTTAATTGGTGATACTGTTTACTAGTTAGTTTAGTCTTTGCAGTCAAAGTGGTTTAAGGAAGTTCTTGTCTATACTGATTCACCCCCCCTCTCAGTATCCGTTGAGTGCTTACTTTTCATCATTATTCATTAGTGTTGTCATTGATGTCAATCGATATAGGATGGCAATTGGTATGGGCGATTGATGAGCAGCGTTGTCATTGATGAATACCGGAAATGGTGCCATTGATGTCAACTAGCATAGCAGGTCACCGATAAGGAAGAGAAGGTCATCTAACATAATGGTAATTGGAGTCATCGATACACAATAGTGTTGGCTTGTGTTGAAGACATAAGGGCTACAGACCGGTAAGTTACATGTTGGCAGTAACAAGAGAGCAAGATGCTGGGTTGTTGATTGTGATGAAGAGGGGGAATGTTACAAAAATCACATCAACACCAGAGGAGAAGTATGTGTAGCCCATCGGTATGCTATGTGGATGTGAAACAAAAAGAATCCCACTGAATAAAGATGCAATCATCATATGAAAAGATGACTAATAGTGAATCTGCCCAACCGGATCATATGTGCTTGTTTGAAGATATGCATACTCAAACAAGGAATCCACATTGGTGCAATGCATGATGCAAATGACAAGGTTCCACTCCAACCGGTAACTGGAGCTTATCTCCTATTATGCATGGAATGCATCATAATTCTCTGAGATAAGATATAAGAGTAGAAGGCAAATGTTTGAAGGCTCACACTAGGTAAACTGGTGAAACACTAAGTTGCCTTAGGTGCATGAGATCAGAGATATACACCAAATCAGCCGGGTAGACATGTTGAGTTGCTGGTATAGAGATTGAAGGATATGGTTGTCACTTTGACAAACATGTTAATAAAAAAACCGATCCATTGATGAAGAAGGTGGGTTGAGCAATTGCAAATAGAGGATGTTGGCGGAATGAAGATGAAGTTTGGTGCCACCGGTGTGTATGGTATCTTACCAATATACATACAAAAGATACTACCGGTATAGATGCAGATCGGTATGATGAAAAAGTGCAGATGTAGAAGGCTCCCATCTATTGATGATGTGCATAAGGTAAGTTGGAAAGTATGCCGACTGGGCTGAATGTTCCACCGGAAGAGAAGTAGAGTGCAAGAGTGAAGATATACCGGTTAGGGTATAACCGATAGGGTCTGCGAACGGGTAGATGAACCCGATTGTGTGGTTGGTCGGTGATCTAGTTAGACTGACATAGTAAGCCAAGTTAGATATCGACAAAGACGCCCTGTGAAGGTGAAGTGGCATGAATGCACAGGTCTGTGTGGTGTGTCGATGAAGTTGTTGGCGACTGGTCCAATATTTATGACGACTGCAAAGCTTGAGGAATGAAGGTAGAGGATTGTAGATCGAGATCAAGGAAACAACAAAGATCCAATACAGACTGATCTTGCAGATTGAAGTAGATTAATTAAACCATATCATGCATGTGATTGATCAGACAAAAGGTAAAAAATCATGCTACAAACGACAAATAGATAGAAGACATGATTTTCAAGGTAAAAAGAATGATGATGCTCATTGATTGAGTGTTGATCATCGATCAAGAACATGATATTTGATTAGATATGATATGTCACGATGATCAAAGATCAGATCAGATGCAGATTCAGTTCATGGCAAAAACCCTAGCTTGCCAATGTTCAAACCAACATTTAGGGGGGAAAATATGGCTATATCAATGTCAATGAGAGAAGAGACTAAGTGTGTGAGAGAGAATCTATCTGAAGTGCACAACCGACATGAGTGAGGCAACTGGTAGCCTACCATTAAGTCTGATAGAGAAGTTAATTGGTGGTGACTGAACCAATAGAGAAGAGGCAAAGAAGATTGCAGAGAAGGTAAGATGAGAATCAACAACAATCAGTTAGCATACAACTGATTGAGTGAAGAAGACCGGTGGTGACCAGCAATTATTTGATAGAAAGGTTGGAGAACCAACAAAGAGCAGAACCGACAAAGAATAAGAAGAGGCTAAACCGACAAGGGTGCAGTAGAGAGTAAGGTGTTGCAGAGAGTGGGTTGTAGCAAGAGATAAGGTTGTAGTAGAGAAAAGGTGAATAGAGAACCGACATAGATCCGTAGAGAGGAGAACTAATGGAGAGACATACATGAGAGTTACAAAGTTATTTTGTAACAAGAAGATAACTTTTATATTCAAAATATGATTTTGTAATCACTGAGTTGGAGCTTTGTGCTCCTTGGGTTGGTGCCCTAAATGTTGTAACCGAGGTTTTCATTGTGAGACTGGATTGGAGAAGTAGTCTTGAGCAACACTTCTCACTGAGGTTTTTCCCATCTTGGGTTTTCCTCATACATCTGGTGTTATGTGATGTCCCTTTCATGTGTGGTTGCATTTGTGTTATCCTCCCATCAGCCAGTATGTCTGCTTTATGTTAGATCAGTTAACTGATATATACACATAGGATAGAAAAGGGAAAATATTTGGAAACCATTGATTCACCCCCCCTCTCAGTGACATCTAGTGTTCAACAATTGGTATTAGAGCATAGGTTCCAGGTTGATAAGATTTCTCTAACTTGGGTAGATTCTGGTATTTGAACATAATGGTTCATTTTTTTTCAACCCCTACTCTTGTGTTTGATGGTTCAAATTTTCCCGTTTAGAGTTGTAGGATGGAAGTCTACCTATCCTCTTTAGGGTTTGATGTGTGGATGTCGGTTGTTAATGGCTGCCCTTGTAAAGTCTGTCCTCCCATCGATTCAAAATAAAAAAGAAGAAACTGGTGCAATGATGTAACAATAAAGGCTATACTCTATGGGTTTTAGAATGATGTTACCTCACAGGTGGATAGATGCAAATCGACAAAGAGTTTGTGGGACAGATTGAAGAAGCTCTATGGAAATGAGCCTACCACTGCAGAACCGGTTTGTGAAGACAAGATGAGAAATGCAACTTATGTGCCTTTAGGTAATGAATGTAGATTTGTTAGTAGCTGTAACAATGATGAAGAATGAACCCACCTCTTCATGGTTCAAGAATCGAAGGATTAAAGGCACACATCTGAGAATGATCATGCAGATCATTCCTACCGATGAGATGTGTTTGGCAGTGATAGTGAAGATGAAGCAAAAGTAGATCTTGAAGGAGAACTTGTAAGTGCACTCGAAAAACTTAGTAGAGTGAGGAATGAATACAAGTTATTCAAGAATGTTGCAGTTGTGGAAAAAAATCGGTTGATGAGATGCCTTGAAGAATCTGACAAATGTATCTCAAAGTTGAAGACTCAACAAGAAGACACCAAGGAATGCAGGTGTAATGATCTAGCATTTTAGCTAGAGGTCAAGGATAAAAAGAATCAACAACTAGAAGGAGAAATGGAGAATCTCCGAAATGACCTTGAGAAATGTCAGGATGAGCTCAAGGTAAGAATTTGGTTTGATGGCAGCAATGATGCCTTGGACAAAATGTTGAAGAAGAAAAAACATTCCAAGGATACCAGAGGATTAGGAAGTAGTGCCAGTGAATGCTCCACCAGCAAGAATGTCCCCCATAATGACAATCTATTTGTCTCCTAACATGGAGATAACAAGGGATAGACCTTCACTGTCCAAAATTATCCTCGAAAGAAGCGTGAACTAACCACAACTGGTGAAGACATGAAGCTAAGAATGAAGACTGATGCTACAAGAAGGAGCAACAATGTAGATCCCAAAGGAAAAGGGAAGATGGGAGAAGGCAACTTCATTGGAAGCAACGACACGAGGAGGAGTCAGCATAGAAGACCCCATATTGGTAGAAGACAAGGAGATACTACCACCCACAAGACAAAGCATGTGTGGGAAAAGAAGAAATCAGATGGAAGAGTTGCAGAGCGTGGACAATATAAGATCTATCCCCGGAGAAGCAGAAATGGAGATATTAAACTGGTAAGATCTCCTCATGCATGGCAAAATAAATTTGTAAGTTATATGCCCCCTTTCTCCGGTTATTGTTTTGCGTGCAAAGAATACGGCCATAGGGAAGATGAATGCAGAATGAAGTCTAGGAATAGACAATATGTTCTTCCTAGAAACAATAATGTCATCCATTGAAGGTGTAATAGATTTGGCCATAAAAGTCATAATTGTAGAAGGATGAACTTGCAGTCAGATGAAAACCGGTGTAGCAGCTATGCTCAACATGGAAATGGATATAGAGTGTATGAGAGACAAAATGGTGCATGGAACAAAAGTAGAAGAGGTTTTGTTCCTACAAGATCAAGTGGTCCACTGGTTCCAGTAGCAGGTACTATGGCATGACCAGAAGAAGATGGTCTAACTAGTTTGACAAAAGGTCCTCCAAACATACATTTGGCATGAACATTGTTTGCTTCTATAGTAATGCTTTCGGTCATGTGGTAGAATTCAGTAGAGCAAAGACCCATCAACAAAAGAAGGAAATACCTACTCCCAAGACTGAAAATGGGAAGAAGAATGAGACCAAGCAGGTATTGAGGAAGAAGCGAGAAGATGCAACCATAGATCGACATTGTGATATCTCCTAAGGCTTAAAGGAGATGTAGGACCTTAGGGGGAGTAGTACATTGACCATATCATTCACCCCCTTAGTGAAAAAGGACAAATGGAATAACAAGATGCTGCCGGTAAAAAAAAGAGAAGAAAATGAGATGGAAAGTGTGTAGTGGTTGCCTTGGCTACACACCTACAGATGAAAGATGGATCACTACTGCATGTGTCAATGAATGAAAAATTTGCAATTGGGATCAGATGCAAATTGAGACAAGAAGACAAGAGTTAGAGGAAGGTTCTCAAGTAGAGATGATGGATCGGTGTAGGAAACCGGTATGTGTAGTATGTTACTAGTATGTATACCAACCGGTATCTGCAAGTTATGAAAGACAAGGAGATCCAGGATCATTGCATTAACTCTGGTATCATGGAATGAGAAGTTTATGTCTCAAGTGGTGCTGGTGAAGACCTGAATGACATATGTTGGCCTGATAGTTGATCATGTATACATGCACCTTTTTGGGCTAACTGGTTGATTTATGACATGATAATGATATTGTATGGCATTGTGTACACCTAGGATCATGTCATATGGTGAGGTGAAATTTGTGGCACTGATAGATCATCTGATTGATCACATATGTACAACTTAACTGATATATGGTGCAGAGTGGAGCTTTGGTTTTGAACCTGACAAACAATGAGAACCTGAGATGTATGACTCAGGGAGAGCTGACAACCATGTTTTCTAATTTGTATCAGACTTGCTGGACATAGAGGGTGTGCAAGTGTCTATGGCTGTACCGGTATGCTTATGTCTTTGGAAGTATCCAGGATTGTGAGTTATTTCAATGTCTATCCAATTGAAATCACAACTGGACCACTGAGAGTGTTGTTTGCAAAGAAGGAAAGTTACCTACACATGAGAGCATGCATTTGGTATTGGAGGAGATACAATTGGTATCAGTGATATCTTCAACACTTGGTATCAGTGATATCTTCAACACTTGGTATCAACATTTTGGGGTCAGAATAACTTTTACATATCAAAGGGGAGATGATGCAGTTTGACTGACATGTATGTTGTATTTACTGACGAATCTGCCTTCAATTGGGTTCAGACTTGTATATGCATGTGTTTCTAGTTTGCATATACACTTGGTTGCTAAGCAATTGGTGTCAGTTGGTGGTTGAGCCCTCCATCTCAAGTGTTGTGAATTAAGAGAATGCATTGTATGATGGTCAAATGAGGAGAAGTGTTTGGTAGAGAAAAAGGCAGTTAGAAAAGTGTCAGTGTCCGGTACACAAGGAGGAGAGAAATCTTGTCAGTGCCCTTTGACATTGTTGTCAAAGGAGGAGAGAAATTATGTAGTATGCCAGATACTACATGCATTGACATTAATGCCAAAGGGGGAGATTATTGGTATTGTGTTGTCATTGATGCCAACTGGTATAGGATGGCAACCAGTATGGGAGATTGATGAGAAGTGTTGTCATTGATGAATACCGGAAATGGTGCGATTAATGTCAACTAGCATAGCAGGTCATTGGTAAGGAAGAGAAGACCATCGAGCATAATGGCCATTGGAGTCACCAGTACACAAGTTAGTGTTGATTTGTGTTGAAGACATAAGGACTGCAGACTGGTAAGTGACATGTTGATAGTAACAAGAGAGCAAGATGTTGGGCTGTTGATTGTGACAAAGAGAGTGAATGTTACAAAAATCACATCAACACCAAAGGATAAGTATGTGCAACCCATCAATATGTTGTGTGGATGTGAAACAATAGGACTCCCACCGGATAAAGACATAATCATCATGTGAAGAGATGACTGACAGTGAATGTTCCCAACTGGATCACATGTGCTTGTTTGAAGATATGCATACTCAAATAGGGAAGCTACATTGCTACAATGTAGGATGCAAATGACAAGGATCCACTCCCACTGGTAAGTGGAGATTATCTCCTATTATGCATGGAATGCATCATACTTCTCTGAGATAAGATAAAAGAGTATAAGGTAGGTGTTTGAAGGCACACACTAGATGAACTGGTGAAACACTAAGCTGCCTTAGGTGCATGAGATTAAAGATATGCACCAGATCATTCGGGTAGTGTTAGGGTTTCAAGTAGATCCGAAGCAAATATGAACTAACAATTATATGCAGATTTAAATACAAAAGATAAAGAAATAAAACAAGACACAGATAACACAGAGATTTAACGTGGTTCACCCAGAATGGGTTATGTCCACCATACACAGCCGTCCAATCTTTCTTATTATCCAGCAAAAACAGTACATCAACCTTACAATGCCTTAAGCATCCCAACCGCTAATAACATGCATTTTTTTTAGGGCAACAAACAAAGTCAGCCTTTTTAGGGTTTTATTACAATGTCGGTTTTCATCAACAAAAAAAATGGCAAAAATTTTTTCTCAGGGGCTGCCGCCCCCGAACCCCCGCCCGAGTCCTAGCCTGGCCCTGAACCCTGGTGAGGATACGTGCTGAGTGTATAGTACTTTGCTGATCAGTCACCACATTTCAACAATCTCCCACTTGGAGATTGATCAGGCTCCACACCAAACAATCTCCCACTTGGAGACTAATACTACACGACACCATTGTACATGCAACATCCGCTGGATAAAACACTAGGACTTGACTGGTATAAATTCCACAATTATCAATCAAGAAGACCAACAGAAACTGATGAAGAAATCAACTTCTCATGTGGAACTACCTTTGTGAACATATCGGCAGGATTCTCACTTGTGTGAATCTTCTCAAGCCGGAACCGACCCTCCTCCAAAATAGTCCGGATGAAGTGGTACCTGAGCTGAATGTGCTTTGTCCTTGAATGAAAAGCAGAGTTCTTTGCAAGATGAATGGCACTTTGGCTATCAGTATACAATGGGCCATCCTCTTGTGTCTGACCCAATTCCTTCAGAAAACATTGCAACCAAATCATCTCTTTGTTGGCTTCTGTAGCAACAACATACTCAGCTTCAGTGGTTAAAAGTGCAACAACCTTTTGCAGCCTAGAAATCCAACTGACTGCAGTTCCCCCTATAGTAAAAACATACCTTGTAGTACTCCTCCGTGAATCAATATCACCCGCCAGATCAGAGTCAACAAATCCACTTAGAGCAGCATTAGATCCTTTGAAACATAATGCCTTCGTAGTAGTTCCTTTCAAATACCGAAGAATCCATTTCACAACATTCCAATGTTCCATACCCGGATTACTCATAAACCTGCTCACAACTCCCACTGCATGTGCAATATCTGGCCTTGTGCATACCATTGCATACATCAGACTGCCAACAGCTGATGAATACGGATGTTAGACATTTTATTAACCTCTTCCTGTGCCTTTGGGCACATCTCCTTAGTCAATTTGAAATGACTAGCCAAAGGTGTACTAACTGCTTTTGCATCCTGCATGTTAAATCTTTTCAACACCTTCTTTATATACTCACTTTGGGACAAATTCAAGGTTCTATTTTTCCTGTCCCGTGTAATCCTCATACTGAGAATTTGCTTAGCTGCACCCAAATCCTTCATAGCAAATGACCTGGCTAATTTCTGTTTAAGATCATTTATATGTTGCATGTTAGACCCAGCAACAAGTATGTCATCAACATAAAGCAACAGGATAATATAACTACCATTATCAAATCTCTTAAAATATACACAATGATCAGAATGACATCTATGATAACCATGTTCAGCCATGAAACTATCAAATTTTAAATACCATTGTCGGGGTGCTTGCTTTAGGCCATACAGACTTTTCTTCAACCTGCACACCAAGTTCTCCTTACTTTTGACCTCATATCCCTGTGGTTGCAACATGTAAATTTCCTCCTCCAAATCTCCATGGAGAAAAGCTGTTTTGACATCTAATTGTTCAAGATGTAAATCATCTGCAGCCACAAGACTAAGTACAGTTCTAATTGAAGTCATTTTTACAACTGAAGAAAATATTTCATCATAATCTATACCCTTTTTCTGTGCAAAACCTTTTACCACAAGTCTGGCCTTATATCTTTTCTGACCTCCTTCCTCCTCCTTCAGCCGATAAACCCATTTGTTAGGCAAGGCTCTTTTTTCTACAGGTAGAGGAACTAAGTCCCAAGTCTTATTTTTCATCAGGGAGTCCATCTCCTCTTTCATGCCTAGCTGCCACTGTTGTTTGGTATCCACCTGCATTGCTTCTTCATATTCTTCTGGTTCAGCAGAATCTGTTAATAAAATCGAATACAAAGAACGAGAAAATCTTTTAGGGGGTCTACTTGTCCTCGTAGAACATCTAACACTTGCAGGAGTTTGTCGGACAATCTGTTGTTGCTGAGCATCAGGTACCTGTGGCATTTCATTTTCAGGAATCTCATCCAACACCACATATTCTTGTTTGTCCTGTTCATGCTTCTTTTCCTGCATCTGTTCTTTATACATAACCTTCTCATTGAATATAACATCTCTACTTCTAATTATTTTCTTATTTTCAAAATCCCATAATCGATAGCCATATTCATCTATCCCATATCCAATGAAGGTACATTTCTGAGATTTAGCATCAAGCTTGGTTCTATTTTCTTTATCAACATGCACAAAAGCTTCGCAACCAAAAGTTTTTAGGAAAGACTAATTTACCTTTTTACCAGTCCATGCCTCCTCTGGAATACCACCATCCAAAGGGGTTGAAGGTCCTCTATTTATCAAATAGACAGCAGTATGTACAACATCTGCCCAAAAATGTAAGGGCAATCCAACATGCAATCTCATGCTCCTCGCACGTTCCATGATGGTCCTATTCATTCTCTCTGACACACCATTTTCCTATGGAGTTCCTGGAACTGTCTTCTGCTTTCGAATCCCATTTAAGGAACAATAATCATCAAATGCTTTGCTGCAATACTCACCTCCATTATCCAATCTGAGACACTTCAACTTTTTTCCTGTCTCATTCTCAACCAAAGCTTTTCATTTCTTAAAAGTTTCAAAAACATCTGATTTTTGTTTTAGGAAATATACCCATGTTTTTCTGGTTGAGTCATCAATAAAAATAGCATAATAACAAGAGCCACCAAGAGATGATACCTGAGCCGGTCCCCATACATCTGAATGTACAAGCTCTAACTTCTCACTCTTCTTCTCTTTCCCAACCTTGAGAAATCTGACTCTTTTCTGTTTACCATAAACACAGTTTTCACAAAACTCTAAATCAATCTTCTTTAGTCCTGGCAATAGATTTTTGGAGTGAAGGATTTTCATCCCTTTCTCACTCATGTGCCCAAGCCTATGGTGCCACATTATCGAATCTGTTCTTGCAACATTTATTGTTGTTGTCCCTACAGTAACTTTATCTGTAGCAGCTAAGGTAGAGTAAGTGTTACCAGTACACAGATATAATGTGCCTACCTTCGCACCTTTAGCTACTACTAATGATCCTTTAGTGACCTTCCACATACTGTCTGAGAAGGTAACTATGCAACCTTCACTACCTGGTTGCCTTGCAGAAATTAAATTTCTTCTTAAATTAGGAACATGTCTTACCTCCTGCAGAAACCAGTCATTACCATTCTGCAACTTGATCTTTATCTTTCCTTTTCCAACAATTTGACAGGGCTCATCATCACCCAAATATACCTGTCCAAAATCACCTTGAACATAATCTAGAAAATATTTTCTATGGGGTGTAGCATGAAATGAAGCCCCAGAATCTATTACCCAGGAATCATTAACATTATCCAAACATAAGATTAAAGCATCTTGTAAAGTATTACTTGCAATATTAGCTTCCTTACTGTCATTTTCATTTTTCTCTCCTTCTTTGTTTTTCCGAGACCAACAGTCTTTCTTTAGATGACCAGGCTTTCCGCAGTACCAGCAATATTTCTTTCCTCTAGATTGAGAGCGTCCTTTCTTTGACTTCCCTCGTGACTTCTCATTCCCAGGGCCTTTTCCTCTTTCCTTTGATCTTCCTCTGTTTTCCACATTCAAAACACTACCCGATGATGTTGGAGTCTCAACTGTGCTTTTTCTTCGCATTTCCTTGCTTAGGATAACACCAACAATATCATCAAATACCAAAGTATTTTTACCAGAGACAGAGTTACTTACAACCATAACCAAGCTATTCCAGCTTTCTGGCAAAGAACATAAAATCAAGAGAGCCCTAACCTCTTCTGCAAAGGTAATTTTTACCGAAGACAATTGACTGGTAATTGTATTAAATTCATTCAAGTGCTCCGCTACAGATCCTCCCTCACTCATTTTCAAATTAAACAAACGCTTCATAAGAAATACCTTATTCGAAGCCGAGGGTTTCTCATACAGCTTAGCCAATGTTGCCATCAAATCTACATTCGTTTTTGCTTCTGTTATATTGAATGCTACAGACGACGCAAGGCACAATCGAATGGATCCCAGTGCCTTTCTATCTAAAATGTCCCACTCTTCATCTGATATTGTGGTCGGTTTCTTTGCCTTTCCTTCCAATGGCCGCCACAAATCCTTTTGATACAGGTAATCCTCCATCTGCATTTTCCATAACTGATAATTCTGGTCGTTAAACTTTTCGACCTTGAATTTGGAATCCTCCATTGCTCCCACTCAAATCTGAAAGTCCTGCCAATTTATAGAAAACCTCGCTCTGATACCAATTGTTAGGGTTTCAAGCAGATCCGAAGCAAATATGAACTAACAATTATATGCAGATTTAAATACAAAAGATAAAGAAATAAAACAGGACACAGATAACACAGAGATTTAACGTGGTTCACCCAGAATGGGTTACTTCCACCATACACAGCTGTCCAATCTTTCTTATTATCCAGCAAAAACAGTACATCAACCTTACAATGCCTTAAGCATCCCAGCCGCTTATAACATGCATTTTTTTTAGGGCAACAAACAAAGTCGGCCTTTTTAGGGTTTTATTACAATGTCGGTTTTCATCAACAAAAAAAATGGCAAAAATTTTTTTGTCGGGGGTTGCCGCCCCCGAACCCCTGCCCGGGGCCCGACCCGGCCCCGGACCCCGGCGAGGATACGTGCTGAGTGTACAGTACTTTGTTGATCAGTCACCACATTTCAATAGGTAGACATGTTGAGTTGCTGGTACAGATTGAAGGATATGGTTATCACTTTGACAAACATGTTAATAGCAGAACTGACCCATTGATGAAGAAGGTAGGTTGAGCAGTTGCAGACATAAGATGTTGCTGGAATGAAGATGAAGTTTGGTGCCACTGGTGTGCATGGTATCTTACCAATATACATGTAGAAGATACTATCGGTATAGATGTAGACCAATAAGCTTAAAAAGCGCAGATGTAGAAGGATCCCATCTATTAATGATGTGCATAAGGTAAGTTGGCAAGTATGCCGATTGGGCTGAGTGTTCCACTTGAAGAGAAGCAGAGTGCAAGAGTGAAGATAAACCGGTTAGGGTATAACCGATAGGGTCTCTGAACTGGTAGATGAACCCGGTTGTGTGGTTGGTTAGTGATCTGGTCAGAACGACATAGTAAGCCAAGTTGGATGTTAGCAAAGATGCCATGTGAAGGTGAAGTGGCATGCATGCACATGTCGGTGTGGTGTGTCGGTGAAGTTTTTGGCGACTCCATCCGACATTTATGATGATTGCAAAGCTCGAGGAATGAAGGCAGAGGATTGAGGATCGAGATCAAGGAAACAACATAGATCCAGTACAGACTGATCTTTTAGATTGAAGTGGATGAAGAAAACCGCATCACACATGTGATTGATTAGACAAAAGGTCGAAAATCATGCTACAAATGGCAAAAAGATAGAAGACGTGATTTGCAAGGTAAACAAAATGGTGATGCTCATTGATTGAGTGTTGATCATCGATCAAGGATATGATATCTGATTGGATATGATATGTCATGATGATCAGAGATCAGATCAGATGCAAATTCAGTGCATGGTGGAAACCCTAGTGTGCCAATGTTCAAACCAACGTTTAGGCGAGAAAATCTGGCTATAAGAGTACAAGCCAAAGATGTAGCTCGATCACTGCAGAAAGGAGGAAATCAGTCAAGTGATCAATGTTAATTAGAGAAGAGATTGGGTGTGTGAGAGAGGATCTGTCTGAAGTGCACAACTGGGAAGAGTGAGGCAATTGATAGCCTGCCATTAAATCTGATAGAGAAGTTAACTGGTGGTGACTGAATTGGCAGAGAAGAGGCAAAGAAGATTGCAAAGAAGGTAAGATGAGAATCGACAACAATCAGAAATGATACAACTGATTGAGTGAAGAAGACCCGTGGTGACCAGCAGCTGTATGACAGAAAGGTTGGAGAACCGACAGAGAGTAGAATCGACAGAGAAAAAGAAGATGCTGAACCGTTAAGGGTGCAATATAGATTGGGTTGCAGCAGGAGATAAGGTTGAAACAAAGAAAAGGTGAATAGAGAACCTACATAGATATACTAAGAGGAGAATTGATGGAGAGACATACATGAGAGTTACAAAGTTCTTTTGTAACAAGAAGATAACTTTTGTATCCAAAATATGATTTTGTAATCACTGAGTTGGAGCTCGGTGTAGGGGTTGGTGCTCCTTGTGTTGGTGCCCTAAAATCAAAGGTTGGTGCTCCTTGGGTTGGTGACCTAAAGCAGGAGTAATACTCCTTGGGTTGGTGCCCTAAGTGTTGTAACTGAGATTTTCATTATGAGGCTGGATTGGAGCAGTAGTCTCCAACAACACTTCTCACAGAGGCTTTTCCCATCTTGGGTTTTCCTCGTACATCTAGTGTTATGTGATGTCCCTTTCATGTGTGGTTGCATTTGTGTTATCCTCCCATCAACCGGTATATCCACTTTATGTTAGATTAGTTAACTAGTATATAAACATAGGATAGAAAAGGGAATAGATTTGGAAACCACTGATTCACCCCCCCCTTCAGTGACATCTAGTGTTCAACAGGTTTTGATTTGCGTCCTTAGGTAGAAATCTGATGTATTTGAAACATTTAAAGAAATGGAGAAACTTGTTTGAAAATGAGATAATTAAAAGATTAAAATGTCTTAGATATAATAACGAAGGCAAGTATTGCAACAAAGAATTTGAGGATTATTGTTTCATTAATAAAATTCGTAGGCAGAAAACGGTTCCAAGAACTCCACAAGAAAATGAAGTGGCTGAGTGCATGAATAGGACAATAATAGAGCATGCAAGTAGCATGATATTTCATTCTAGTATGCCTTTAAACATGTGGGCAAAGGCTCTCAATACTATTGTATGTTCAATTAATAGAGGTCCTTCAACTCCTTTGGGTTGTGGTATTCCAAAGGTAGCATGGATAGGTAAGAAGGTGAGTTATTCTTTTCTCAAAACCTTCGGATGTGAGGTATTTGCACATGTAGATTTTGAAAATAGAACCAAGATGGATGCAAAATAAAAAAAGTGTATTTTCATTGGATATGGCATTCATGAATTTGTTTATAGGCTTTGGGATGTTGAAAATTTGAAAAATTGTGAGAAGCAGGGATGTTGTATTCAATGACAAGGTGTTGTACAAAGATCAATTGTAGCAGCATGAGAAGAAAGAAAAGGATTTTGTTGTGCTAGATGACATTCTAGATAGTGATGTTCTAGTGGTTCTTCATGCTCTGCAACAACAACAAAAAATACCACAAACTCCAGTGAATGTTAGATAGTCAACAAGGCTAAGTAGACCTCCTGAAAGGTTCTCTCCCTATTTTTATTTTATTTTGTTAATAGATGTTGGTGAACCAAAAGGATATGATGAAGCTATGAAGGTGGATACAATGGTTCAGTGGGAGCTTGCCATGATAGAAGAAATGGACTCCTTGCATAAAAATAAGACTTGGGAATTATGTAAGTTGCATGCAGGTAAAAAAGCTTTACAAAGCAAATGTGTTTATAGGTTGAAAGAGGAAGATGAAGGTAAGCACAAAATTAAAGCTAGGTTGGTTGTTAAAAGATTTGTATAGAAAAAGGGCATTGATTTTGCTGAAATTTTTTCTCCGATTGTTAAAATGACTTCTACTCATACTATTTTAAGTATTGTGGTTGTTGAAGATTTGCATTTGGAATAGTTAGATGTGAAAACTGCCTTTCTCCATGGTGATTTGGAGGAGGAGATATATATGGAACAACCCCAAGGAGTTGAGGTCAAAGGTAAGAAGAAATTGGTGTGTAGATTGTGGAAGAGTTTATATGGCTTGAAATAAGCACCTCGACAATGGTACTTGAAATTTGATAGTTTAATGACTGAGCAAGGCTACAACAGGTGTAATTCTAACCATTGTGTTTATTTTAAGAGGTTGGATAATGAAAGCTACATCATTTTGTGTTTATATGTTGATGACATGCTTGTAGCAGGGTCTAACATGGATCACATTAGAGAGTTAAAAAAACAAGTAGTAAAATCATTTGCTATGAAGGATTTGTGGGTAGAAAAACAAATCCTTGGTATGAAAATTTGCAGAGATAGGCAGAACAAAAAATTGACTCTATCCCAGGTTGATTATGTTGAAAAGGTGTTGCAGAGATTCCATATGGAGAATGCAAAAGCTGTTAGCACACCTTTTCTTAGTCATTTGAAATTGACTGAGGAGATGTGTCCAAAGACACAAGAGGAGAAATACAAAATGTCCAAGATACCTTATGCTTCAGTTGTAGGAAGTTTAATGTACGCCGTGGTATGCACGAGACCAAATATTGCACATGTTGTTGGAGTTGTAAGCAGGTATATGAGTAATCCTGGATTGGAGCATTGGAATGCAGTAAAATAGGTTCTCAGGTATTTGAGAGGTACATCCAATAAACATTTATGTTTTGGGGGCTCTAATACTGATTTAGGAGGTTATGTAGACTCATATTTGGCAGGGGATATTGATACCAAGTGGAGTACTACAGGTTATGTCTTTATTGTCGGTGGGATAATGATGAGTTGGATCTCCAGGATGCAAAAGGTGGTTGCTTCATCCACCACATAGGTAGAGTATGTAGCTGCAACAGAGGCAAACAAAGAGATGATATGGCTGCAATCTTTCATGGAAGAATTGGGCAAAAGACAAGCTAACAATTATTTTTTACAGATAGCCAGAGTGCCATCCATATTGCGAAAAATTATGCCTTGCATTCAAAGACAAAACACATACAGTTGAGGTATCACTTCATTCGATTAGTGTTGGATGATGGACAATTAAGACTGTAAAAGATACATACAGATGAAAATCCAACGGATATATTTACAAAGGCAGTGGCAAGGGAGAAGCTGAGCTCCTCTTCAGCTTCGGTTGGTCTTCAAGACTGAAAACAATAAAACAGAATAGTAGAGTCCATAGTGTTTCATTCCAGTGGGAGCTACAAGGTCAACGGTGTTATGATCAGTCTCCAAGTAGGAGATGATATGTTGTGGAGTCTGATCAGTCTCCAAGTGGGAGATTGTTGTTATATGGAGCCTAATCAGACTCGGAGGTTGAATTTTCCCTACTTCTATCGGTGTGGTTTCCCCCCATATTTTTCGAGGCCAAAAAGACTTATTATTTTATAAAGGCATCGGGTGTTATTTTTCTATTGGCTAACATGTTGTAACCCTAATTTTGTAACCGACATAAGTATTGATAAAAAGGCTAAGGGTTAGGGTTTTTTCTGTAGAGAATTTTGTAGCATTTTGCAACGGAATTGAGTTGAAAGGGGATTGTTGGTTGTAATTAGTTTCGTTTTACTGGATAATAATATTGGACTCTCTGTTTGGTGGATGTAGCCTGAGATTGGGTGAACCATGTTAAATATTGTCTCTTTGCTGTTATTATTTATGTGTTTTTTCATTCCCGTGTTTAATGTTTATCTGCATAAAATTGATAATTTCTGCATGCAATTCCTAACATGAATGAATAGGTTCTCTTTGATTTAGTAAGAGAATTATATGTTCCTTACTTGTAATTTTTCATTGTGTAAGGATTCAATGAATATGTTATATGTGTAAACAAATTAATTACTCTCTTACACTTATGAATAAATGATTGTTGTAGGATGCTTCTATTATATACTCATACACATGCCTAATATAAAGAGAATAAAAAAATATATTATTTGTTTATAACTATAACATGCTTTTAAGAGGCAAGATAGGCCTATAACATTATATATTCAATATATTTTGATCCAAACACATCAATGATCATGAATTTACCCAAAAACATATCTATGAAATAAAATATTGATACATGAATTATAAAATTCACATAAAAAATGATATTCATTCAAACAATTCAGCTCATTTATTATATATTTCTTCTAAATGTGACAATCATGAATATGTTTAGAAATAGTGTAAAAAACTAATATATTTCAACTAATATTATTTGTTTATAACTAAAACATGCTTTTAAGAGGCAAGATAGGCCTATAACATCAATATATTTTGATCCAAAAACATCAATGATCGTGAATTTACCAAAAAATATATCTATGAAATAAAATATTAGATACATGAATTATAAAAATTACATAAAAAATGACATTCATTCAAACAATTTAGCTTATTTATTATATATTTCTTCTAAATGTGGTAATCATGAATATGTTTAGAAATAGTGTAAAAAACTAATATGTTTCAACATCATCTACTAACTCAAAAATAATAATTACACTTATTCACATATTCACTCAACCATGACAAAATGTATTAAATTAGTTCAATGAAATGTGTTTATGCATGTGAAGAGTAAATAGATTTATTATCTCCATCTAAATAATTTAATATATTCCGATCCAAACACATATACTACATACATGTACAGGACAAACCATCATGAATTCACTAAAAAATATCTTAAACAAATCTTATCTTAAATATAAGAATTAAAGAAATTATTTTAGAACATGCAATAAATGTACGGTCAAGATCTTTTCTATATACAACAAATATGGATTTATGCAACATGACAAGGTTTCATGTCACAATTATATATTTTTTGCAACTTGTATTGTATTGTCAAGATTTGTTTGATTGTAATAGTTGTAATCTCTATCATTGATGTATGCATTTCATCTAATGCTCTCTACGAAAAAATATGTAACAACATAATAAATACTATAATAATCTACAACAATAAATAGCATCACATAAATTGTATATTCAATTATGTAATTGAATACATAACGTAATTTAAAACAATTTTTTTTTTAATAAGATTTCTATCCAATATTCATTTGATCATATTTATTTATTAATTAAAATTAAAAATAATATTTTAATTAGTTAACAAATGGGTGAAATAGACAATACATCTATATACTTTATCTCGTACAAATATATTATTTTGATTTATTGGGAATAACAAAGTACGTTAAGTATATTTCTTTCGTATTCTATTCTATTGCTTATAAAACTAGGTATTATATTTTACACGGCATTGGATTTGACTAAATTTATTTTTCCCTTGGAAGAAACAAAGTTCACTTTCCAAGTGTTTACAGGATTCCGAAGTAAACATTAAACACATTAAAAAATAGGAAAAATAATAATTTAAGCTATAGATGACTAATATCTAGGATTTCTTTCTCCAAATGAAATTTTATTGTTTCCTTGAAAGAGAAAAAGGCCTCTTAAGGACCACCATGATTTATGTGTAAGTGTTAACAAAATATAAGTAATAAGCCTCAACTTATATTGGGCTATTTGTGTTAAAATGTGTGTCAAAAAGATTTAATATTTTAGATTCTATTTTGTGATTTATTATTAGGATAGAGGTAAATGGGGCAACATAGTTGGTTAATGGCTTTGGGTTCTTCTCATATAGGTCTTGAGATCGACTTTCTTTGCCTCAGTGGAATCGGTGGGCGGACCATTCGGGTTGCCTTGCTCATCCCAATGGACTACTCTCACCTCATCTCGCCCCACTCCGACCCCAAAACTTGATAATTCACGTAAGACCAAGACAAAGTCTGGTGGGAATTATCGGATTGAGACACCGAGACACCTCTAAGCTATAAAAAAATAGTGTAATTTAATTTTTACTTTTAAGTCAATTTTATGGATCATGAAAATACAATATTAAATATTTTAATTTCTTTATTCAAAGTAGTACAAAAATGTAATTTCAAATGACTTAAAATATAAGTTAAAAATAAATTTAAAAAATTGTATAGTAAAAAATAGGCTATTTACATCTAACAAGTTACATAATTTAAGTAGTTTAATTTAGAGCTGTGATAGATTATGTGATAAAATTTGGAAAAATTAAATTATTTTAGTTGATTTTGGTAGTTGACAGATAGATGTTTAATATTTTGAACTATAACTTAAAATTATTTGTTTTTGGGTGTCTTAAAAGTAAAAAAATAAAATCTAAGTTAGGTTGTTCTTAGAATTTTAAGAGGGTCTATTTCATGGACCTAAAGTGAAAACAAAGCATATTAATTAAGTTTTTCATGGAATGGATCTAGACCTGTGAAATCCCATACCTACAATTAAAGTTTCACTAGATATTTGGACCTACAAAATTGAGATTAGCAATGTTGACAAACACCTTTGAAGAGCTTGCTAGGCAAAGTAATTCTCCTTTGGTCAAACTCCCAGTTGGACGAATTTAAAAACTTTATCCAAGGATCAAAGAATACAAGAAACCATCTAGGATGCCTAATTTGTTGTTATTGTAAATAAAATGTGTGAAGAAGCTTGATGTATCTAGACGATAATAATTAATTAAGGCTTGTCCTCTTGTATGATACCATAGAATATAAATTTTAAAATATTTTTCTAATGAATTGGAAGGGGACTACATTGGTCCAATTTTAAAATTTGAATTAGAAATGTAAGGGTTGAATTTATGTTGTAGAATCGAACCAAGTTTGATTTCGTTTTAAAAACTTGATCAATATTAGAAAACCAATAATTTTTAGGTCAAATCCAAGTTCTTGGAATGAGTGAAGAGTAATAAAATTTGACAATTTTATGTATAAATACACTTGTATGGTAGTGATTACACAAATGAACAATCGAGTTAAAGTGAGCCAAAAAATGAGGAAAGCATAATGTATGCAATTTTAACTATTACATTTTTACTGACTTTGAATTTCATGTGAACTTGTATGAAGATGTATGCCAAAGTAAAGAATATAGCCAACATAAAAGAAAGCATTCAAATACTTAAAATACATGTTATTTTAGTACTTTCTACTTTTACTCAATGCTCTATCTAAAAATATCTACAAAGGAAACAACATGAATATAATGAAAATTTAAAATATAGGCATTAAAGTATTTTCTTCATCTCAAGTTTCCCTTTAATAACCTACCATCTTGGATGGAATAATCTAGCCACTTGCTTCTATTTATCGCTACTGACTCTTTTCTATCTTTCTAGGATTACACAAAATTTGGGTCATGCTCATACATGTGTTTTAGCTCTTCAAATATCATTATAGATACTTTCATCTCTATTAACAAGTTTATTCTTCTTCTCAATGAATTTGCATTCTTGTTATATTTTCCACTCTAGTGTTTAAATACAAATCTATATCTTTACATGATCTTACCCATCTCATATTTCTTTGATTCAATTTAGCTTGATTGTTCAAATATCATAGGGCTTGATGGTTAGTATACAACACAAATTTCTTAAATAGTAATTAGTGTTTCCACTTCTTCAAGGCTTGAATTATGGTATAGAAATATTGATTATAGTATGAGTATCCCTTTTTTTCTCTTTCTTATTTTTCCTAAAATATGTTATTAGGCTCCCTTCTTGATTAAAAATTGCTTGTATTGCACTTCCACTAGTATCACAATTAACTTGAAATACTTTATAGAATCGGGTAAGTCTAACACTGCTCGTTCTATTACATTTTTCTTCAACAGTTCAAAAATATTTTGTGCTCTTGATGTCTCTTTGAATTCCTTCCAATCTACCCTCATTATTTCTTTTATTAGTTTGTGAATGGCATTAAAATTGCTAATGAGATTTTCATAAAATTTGCCAATCTATGAAAATATCTCACCTCTCCAGTGCTAGTTCATGTTGGCCAATATGCAATTGCACTTAATTTCTCAAGGTCCATCTCCAACCTTTTGTAAAGATGATAAATCCCAAATAAACTAGTAATATTTTTAATGAAACTACACTTGTTAATGTTTATTGACAAATTCTATTCTCTTAAATTTTGAAATACTTATTTGATACGCCAAAAATATTCCTCTTTTGTTCTACTAAAAATCATAATATCATCCAAGTAAACAATAAAGAACATACACAATAATTAAATCAAGACCTCATTCATCAACCACATGAATGTGCTTGGTGCATTGGTTAATCCAAAAGGCATAATTAACCACTCATATAGTCCATAATTTGTCTTGAATGTAATATCCCATTCAAACTCCTCTTTGATTCTAATATGATGGTATATGTGCTCATTAAGTCAATCTTCATGAACCACTTTACACCACTCAATAAATCCATAATATCGTCCATTCTTTGAAATAAGAATTGTATATTTGATAGAGATCTTGTTTATGTCTCTTGAATCTATGCACATCCTCCATTCTCTATCCTTCTTTGGTACCAACACTGTTGGTACCACACATGGACTTAAAATTTCTCAAATCAACCCTTTCTCATCAACTCCTACACTTGTCTCTTTATCTCCATATTATCTAGTAGTGTCATCCTCAGATGGATCTAGGTATTAGGTCTATATGATGAGTGATGTACTAGACTAGTGGTAGCCTTTTGATATATTCTCCAATACAATATCTTGGTATTATGTGAGGAATTTAGCTACTTACTTTTGTAGTGGTTCCTCTTCCTTTATGGTGGTACTTCTTATACTTTGATTATCACATTTTCTTAAAAATTAATGTACAACAAATATTTCCATGAATCAATTCATCCAAAAATTTCCTTCTATCTAGCAAAAAGATTTTAGCATTATCACACACTTCTCTCTTGTGATCCTCTAAAGGTATCAAGATATGATTCTTCCCTTTTGAGATTATAGTGTCGGTGTTATTTCTCAGACTATGAATTGCTTTACTATAATACTTATATGACCTTCCTAAAAGCATATGACATGCATCCAGATCAACATATTATCACACAATACTTCAACGTTATATGATCCAATATGAAATTTCACCAAAAATTATTCACTTACTAGTATCTTATGATAATCTTAAATCCATGTGATCCTATATGAGCTTGGATATTTGATTATTCTCAAATTCAACTTCCTTACTATCTTCTCAAAAACTAAATTGTATGTACTATGATTATCAATGATGACTTTACAACACTTACCTCTTGATTTGCATACTATTGTTAGCAAACTTCTTATTTGTGTTGATTCCTTAGCTAGCTTAGTCTCCAATAGGGTTCTCCTTATGACTAGTGATTCACCCTTCTTAATTTTTCATATACATCCTAGTGATCCAATAGGATCTTCCTCCATAAATGTTCCTCTTATATCATTCTCCCCCCTTTCACTAGTACACTCTCATGACATTCAAATGCTGAATTTCCTTCTCCTCCACATTTGAAATAGGTTCATTTGAATTACTTCCTGTCAAATCCCCTATCATTACTCTAATATACATCATTGTGGTAGGTACTATTCTTTCTTTTTTCTTTTATATTTTGTATAACTAAAATTACCTCCACCAAATAGTAGCATCTCCTTTCAGCTTAGTTTTTGTAAATTTGAACATTTTTTAAGATCTTCAATTTTCCCGTACTCAAAATATTTAAGATTTCATGTCATTTATCTAGTAAATCAACTCCTAGAGATTTAAATTACTAGTATAATTATAAATCTCAATTATAGTTCTTTTATTGATTTGGGAAATGTATTTCAACATCTTGATTTGGTTTCAATCTTCTTCTTTTATGATTTCCTCATTTAAATCTAGGGCTCCTAATTCATCATCATCATTCTCATCCTTATGTCTAGGGTTTGTATCTTTTTTTTTCTATATTCTTCTACATCATCCAATCAAATATTCACGTTGTTCGCATCATGTTACATATCTTCCATTCTTCCAACATTGGCCATAGCAAAAATTCTCCTTGTTAGAATCTTTCCTCAGATCTAGAACAACTACATTAGGTTGGCGATTTGTCTATAGGGTTGCAACTATCTCACAATTGGTTCTCTGTTGATAAACACTTGTGGGCTGCCTCAAGTCAAAAATTTGTTCATCCTTGGATATTTTAAAATACCTTTAATCCCAAATGATTCAAAACACACTTTGATACCATTTGATGAAGTCATGGATTAAGGGTCTAGAAAAAGAACTATCCCTCCTGCAGCTTAGAGATATCATGGTGGAAATATCATAGTAAAAAAGAGAACTTATTATTGATTCAATATAATATAATTATTACAACATGTTCATTGTATTTTCACATGCTCCTTATAGATTGGTTAATACTCCGCTACAATCTTATTACAAGCTTACGTGCTATGTTCAATAATGACTCTTTCTAACTAACTAACTATTCACTATCGATTAAGTATTACTCAAGCTATTTCTAATCTTAATTAAATAATTGACTTTAAATGAATATAAAATGTGTTTATATATCAACTCTAGCCTTTAGGAATGGTCTGCATTGTTCATAAGGTGTTCCAAAACTTAATATCCAACAAGATGTGCTAGTGAACCTAAATCAGATGATGAAGCTTCGAGAGTTAATGAAATTTGTTGTGGTTCTAATTGAAGGTTTCCTCGGTTTCATACTACCTCATGATATTTCATGATTGATGCCACAAGGCATGAAAAAGTTCCACACACTTCACCCAATGAATTGAACATCAATTGTTCTATAACAAAACAAATTGGTTAATGGTAACTCTTTGGTAAACTAATCCTAAGATACTAAAATATGAGATATTATGTATGAGATGTTACCCAAATTCAAGTTCTCTTTAATGAGCCAAATTGAGATTATGTGCTAAGGTTTATTTATGATTAAGGAACAAACAAGTTTTGAAGGTACTCGAAACTCTTTAACAAAGAACTATTATAGAATGTTGCTTATAGATATAACCATTTTTTAAAAAGTAGCCAAAAGTCAACGAAAGACCAACAACAAACCAAAAACCACAAAATGACAGCAAAACACAAATCCTAGTTCAATTTTTTAAGGGCATACACAACCTCAACTTCTAGTTGTGTCATGTTGAGTACAATCTTCTTTAGATCTTGCATTTCTTGATTAGGATATTTATTCTTCAAGTTGGCTTTGGTTCTCTTGGAAGGCTTGGTAGTATCCTCTGATTTCTTCTCTATGGAATTCACATCAAGTATAGTCCCTTCCTGATGGAGGTTTTCAAGTTTTCCTACCATTGTGTTTATGCTTTCAGCTGAATTCTTCACCACCTTGTGACTGTAGGTAACCAAAGAGATGAGGTTATCATTAATTTTTTGAAATTTCATTTCCAATTGTGTTAATCTACCTTCATACTCTTTCTTTAGTTACTCTTCCAAAATTAAGATTTTGCTGTCATAATCTTTCTTAAGATCATTCACTGTGCTCACCGTCTTGTACATAGAAAATAACAATTGATTTCCTCTACTCCATAGTCCACTGTTATGCTCCTTGGTTATCTTGTTTTCTAGTCACTCCCCAGAGTTTAATATTAATTTCCTTGATTTCATGGAATGCCCATTTAAACATTCTGAAATTATCCACAACAAAGTCACAGGCAATGACCAAAACATCATCAAGGTTTTCTCTATCCAGACTAAGATAAGGAGAATTAACATTGATATCATTTGGAAAGGGGGTTCTATCATTATTGTTAAGGACAGGTTCTGACTTGTCTAGGATAAAATTGTGGGAAGGTAGAGACTCAGAGTTTGAAATGGAAACAAGGGACACTTTTCTCCAATTAGCTCTTTGGCCTTGCTTCAGGGAAGTATCCGACTTATAGACGGTTTGCTCCATCTCAGTATTCCACTCATCCTTATTAGAGGAGAGGCTAATAGGGTCATCATGTTGGATGTCGCTAAGAAGATTGCTAGAATGATGTGTTGTCATTGATGTCAACATATTCTTCGGTGTGTTCCAGTCTTGTAGTTTGGTTGGGTGAGTTGGTTTAGCCTATATTTTGCAGATGAGCTGATGCAGATTAATGGGTTTTTGGTATGTTTTCTGAAGATGGTTCATTAGTATTTCAAACGTCTGCATGATGTTTTGATTAAGCTATGAGATTTAGTTGTTCATGTTATTCAGTATTTTGGTTTGTGCTCCGTATTGCTCTGGAATTACTATATCTTTAGCTATGGATGTATTCTGGACATTGATGTGTGTCCTTAGTTCAATTGGTTCATGATTTGGAAGTCCACAAGTGAATCTTTCAGGTTGACAATCAGTTATGATAGTATTCTAAAGGTCTAGTGGAAAGATGATGATGATTCTAGTGATCCAACTTGTTGTGGTTGTTGTGGTGTGATTCACGTTGCTTGTGAATATCTCTAGATCATGTTCTATGCGTATTGGTGGTCCGCATTGATTATTATCCACGCTATTGAAGATTTTCTTTGTCCAGTGATGTTCTTCATGTTATGCGATATTCTTGGTTGTTGTAGCATGTTGCAGATGATCGAGGCATAATTGTTTGAGGTGTTGCATGTTTGCGATATTGATTTGGGTCCAGACTATGTCTTAGTCGACATTGTTTTGGTCTGCATGTATTGTTGTAGCATGCATGAGGTTATTATTTTAATATTTGTATTGAGGGTTTGGTCGACCTTGAAATAGAGGTTGATGACTTATATAAATGAATGTAATAATCATCGAAATATAGTGTGCTATGTGCAAATATTGTATCAATCATTCAGTAGCAGGGAAGTTGTCCGAAGAAGTGTGTTGCAGAGAAGATTTGACAAAGAGCTTAACCGAAATTGTACTCAGGCATTTGAAGATGCTATTTTCACAATTCATGTAATCCAGATTATTGTCCAAATGTTTTTGTAAGTTAGTGAGACTTCTTGTAAGGCAATGAGCCTACCCGAAAGGTTGTAGCCTTTCTAGGTTTCTTATTTGAGCAGTGAGCTCTAGGCAGTGTGCCTGAATGCATATGCATTCCCATTGTAATTTTTACATTTACTCCTAATAGGGTATTATCTCATTGTGGGTAGGTTCCCACTGTGGTTTTTCCCTGAATCGAGTTTTCCACATCAAAAATATTGGTGTTATGTGTGTTATTGATGTGGTGTTGTTTCATGCTTTAATTGTTAACTATCAGATCTAATTTGTGGTATAAGTTGCAGTGAGGTTTTGCGCAAACTGATTCACCCCCCTCTCAGTTTTCTGCATTGTTGCCAACACATCATCCTCATATTCATACAAGGAGTTACCAACTCTAGACGATGGGGAAGGAAGGGTTTTAATATGTTCATGAATAGAAAATAATAGACGTCCATGAAGGACATGATTTTTCTTGTTCTTCCTATGATATTTAATGCTAGTATTTATATAAGCAAGTAAAAAGACGGAAAAATATACCTTCACCTTATGCCTAAAGTGATTAAACAAAATGAAATGATGCCCAAAAGCCCTAGTATATTTTCCATCTAGGGTAATATACTTCATAAGAATAAAAAGTACAGAGTGCCAAATAGTTTTGATTTTACTCATATCATAGCCACTCTTATGCACTTTTGCCAATTTCTTCCTTTGCTTCTTATTTCTGGGAAATATTTTGACTGTAACATTCGACATTTTCCCGCCTCTATAAAATTCTGCTCCATCTATAGATAGACCGGGGATCTTTGCAATCAAGTTTTCATCAACCTTAATCTTCCTACCACCAATTTGAATTTTCCTGTCCTTTAGATCCTTAGCAAATTTCCTAGTGATACTGGCATTAGATCCATGCAACCTATCAATGAAAGGGGTAAGCCCACCACAATCCAAGATACACCAAATGATTTTGTCCTTTTTGACCTCTTCATGGTTAAGGGGTTAAACCCTTTTCCTCTCGCCTCCAATGGTAGCAACAATGAGAAAAATATGTAGAGAAAGGAAACTCCAGAGGAAATTAAAAGCTACCCAAAAGAGTGTGAAGCTTTGGAAAATAACAATAAATCAGCACATTGATTAATAATGGTCCGATCCATCATATCAAAAAAATGACATAAGCATTCATTAAAAAGGGTTGGCTTGTCTAGCCTGGGATAAGTCATGTGACAACAAGGCCTTGACATCAGCTAAAATACATTCACCAAGGCTCCAAACCTTTTAATCATTACTCCTAACATCCTTGTTGGCAAAGTGATCAGCAAGCCCATTAGCTTCATGGTAGGCATGTGAAATTTTAACTTTTTGGAATTACCTTATGATATCCAAATATTTCTCAATCTAGATTTTAATAGTCCATGAAGGTTTTTGTTGGCCAATTAAGCATTGAATAATGTTACTAAAGTCTCCCTCAAGACAAACTAAATTGGCTTTAATGCTCTTAGCCTACTTCAACCCGTGGTAGGCCGCAATAGCTTCAACTTGGTGGTTAGTCTGACATCCCAAGGGGAGTGCCACCGCTCAGATAAGCCTACCATTTTCATCTCTAATCACTCCCCCACACCCAACTGACCCCAAATTTCCTTTATCCACCCTATCAAAGTTAACTTTCATCCATCCAGTTGGAGGACGGATCCAATGAGCATTATCCCTAGGGGGTTTAACAAGTCTGAGATCATCGGGCGTGTCCATATTAATTTTCCAAATAGAGACAACCCCAAAATCATAAGAGGAAACACTACTCACCTTGACCTTATGATTAGCTCTAGCATAGTGAAATTTTTATGTAATGGCCCTTCGGATTTTGTTGAAAACAACTTCTGGAGGAGATGTGGTATTCCTAAAGATTTTGTTGCTACATTCTTTCCATAATCCCCAAAATAAATGGGGAAAGGTCCAGGACCATAGTAATTGCAATGAATGATTATAATTCAACACTCCATTGAGCAAGAAACTCCACTAAATAAGAGGGAGTGGACTACATCGAATTCCAGGTCTGTAGTAAAGATCCCCAAACCTCAAAAGCATAATCACAGTGAAGAAACAAATGAGAGTTAGACTCAACCTCCCTCATGGACAAAAAACATTTGTTAGTTAAGTAGGAGCCCCTTTTACACAAGTTATCAATGGTCAAAATTTTATTATGCATCATAACCTAGAAAAATATATTAATCTTCAAAATGAGTTGCTTAGACCAAACACCAGCCCAGGGGGGTGGAGGGGAAGAGTCTTAAACTAGAGATCCAAAGATGAAGCAATTGAGAATTCCTCCAAGGAAGAAAATTTCAAAACCAATTGATCCTCCTTAGATAGGTCTGACAGATATGAATTCAATAAAATTCGAAGAGGCTGCAACTCAGAATTGATTTCTGACAGACTAACCCATTTATCTTCAACAAAGTAGTCAACCACCCAAATTCCATATCTAGCTTTGCAACACACCATGTACTTGCAAAAGCTTGAATGATTGCAGTGTGGATTGTGGCCAATCTAACTATCCTCCTAAAATTTAATTCCTCTTCTAGACCCCAATTTCTAGCCAACTCCTGAACTGACAATGGTCCTAGCTCGAACAACATAGTTCCATAGAGTTGATCCTGACGAAATTTATTAGATTCAAGAAATCTCTATATTGAATCAATATGATGGAGAAACTCACTTTTCCATATGGCATTCCATTCCCCCTTTGAGTTGAAGATTCTTCAAATATGCTTGGCAAGAAGAGTATTATTAAAATCCATAATACTCCTCAGACCAAGGCCACCCCATTTTTTGGGTTTGCAAACAAAATCCCTAGCAACTAGAGGCATTCTCTTTTTTTCTTCCACTCCCATAGAAACTTCTTCTGGATACTTTCAATGACATCAACAAATTTAGCTGAGATTTTGAACATGCTTAGAGCATAAACCAGGAGCTTTTGGAGGGTAGCTTTTAAAAGTTGAACTTTGCTAGACTGACTCAAAAGAGCCCCCTTCCAACCATTCTTTTTTTTTGTGAAACTTATCAATCAAAGACATCCAAAATGAATCAGGCACTTTGGAACAAAGTGGTAGACCCTAGTAAACAATAGGTAACTTGCCAATAGAGCACACCAAACTATTAGATATCTTCTTTTGCCTTACTTCTGGGGTGTTAATAAAGTATAGTGAACTTTTAGAATAATTTATACATTGACTAGAAACACTTACATATTCCACCAATATTTTTTTGTAGAGAGCGAGATTCCCCAACTGAAGCATCCCCCATAACAATGGTATCATCGATGAATTGCTGATGAGAACATATGAGCACATCAGACGAAGGTCTTAGCTCTTTCAAACCTCCAGAGCAAATAATTTTGAGCATGTATCTCCCAAAGGTTTCCACCACAAGGGTGAAGAGGATAGGGGATAAAGGATCTCCTTGACGAAGGCCTCTGGAAACCTCAAAAAAATTTGAAGGGGACCCACTAATAATTACAACAGATTTGGAAGTAGAAATGAGTTGCCAAACCAAATCAATAAATTTGTTGCTAAATCCAAAAGTAACCAAAATTTTAATAAGAAAGGTCCAATCCACCCGATCATAGGCTTTGAATGGATCAAGTTTAAGCATAAATTCTTGACGATTGGAGTTCAAAAGAGAATGAATATTCTCATGAACTATGCTAAGTTTGTTGGGAAGCTCTTGAATACCCTAATTTATGCACTACTTATTACAGAGTCTAGCTATGTATAATATAAATTCATACATATGAACATATATAAAAACTTGAAGTATTAATCATATTTATTTTTTCAACATTCTTGTATATCTTGCACATCTCTCAATATCATAGTTTAAGTGATATATACAAGTATTGAATCCTCAGTGCTGCCTAGTATAATTATAGGTACACACATAGTTAGATTTTAAAGTATATTTTGTTTAAATCCAACTATGACTTAATTGAATCACAAATTATTCTTTGTCCATTTATAGAATTTATGCATGCTTTATCTTTTCTTCATTCACACATGTATACAAAACTATCAATAGCTTGGTGCAACATTATAGTGTCATAAATTGTATCCCTTTACATTTCACTCTATTTAGCACCTAATTTAGTGTGACTCTAATGTACATTAAATATTCATCATTAATCTCACAAATTAATTATCATCAAATGCTAAAATTAGGGATGGATCTATTTGTCAGAGCATTCTATTCCTAGAGTCATGCTTTTTTAGCTTAAGTTTACTTAGTTGTTCTTTGGTTGAGCTTTATTTAGCTCCTTTATTCTTTTTTTAGCTCTCCTATTTTTAGATTAGGGTTTCTCCTGATTTCTATAAAGGAAGTCATTATGCATTATTTCAGTAATTATGTAATCTTTGCTTTTGAGGAATATAGCATATCTTTCTTGCTACTGTTATTTGGGGAAGGTGTTCTCGTTTGCTATTTGATATTGTAGGCTTGTGATGTAAAAATCAACATGGTATTAGAGCGTGGATTCAACAAACCCCTTCTCAAGATTTGAGTGTTTCTCATCAATATGTTTGTAGTGTCCAAAGCCCTCTAGATTCACTCTCGTTTCATCAAAAACTGAGCAACTATCTCTTTGGTTTTTTTTCTTTTTCTAAGAGCACTTGTTTCAAGGAAAGATCTAGGTGTCAACAAAAAATTTGGGCACTTTCAGATAAAATAGACCTTTCCATCATGCTTGCAGTGGCCAAAAACCTACAAACTTGACTATCCATATGCCAAAATCCGAGTAGTAGACTTTTTGGGCAATTTTTTTGAGGTCACATTTTCCAAGAAGAATTCATCCATATGGATCCATACATTCATTGAAACAAGTGCTAGATAACATTCCATCATTTTCAGAGAATGTTTTGTCAACAACCACCAGGGATTATTCTATCGGAATATTCCACTATCAAAATATTCCCTTAGTGAAATATTTCATTTTTGGAGCATATTTTCAGATTTTATGACCCACCCTTAGTAAAATGGCCATGAATTTTGCATATGAACTCAAAATTGGGCATACAAGGTATCATCAAAAGGTTGGTTCTAGCATTGAGCTTGTGGTTCTAGTAGTTTTGTCAGATTCTACTCCAATTTTTGTGTTTGTCATGTGAAATTAGATCTTCTTTTTTACACTTCCAGGGCCATATCTTGCACATACAAACTCCTTTTTTGCAAACGAGTAGGTGTTGGAAAGGATCTATCTAGATACATAACTATTTTTTCATATTTTCTCCTAGATATTTTTTTCTCAGTCTTTTGTGTTTTTTTCTTTATGACTGATTACTTGTTCATTTTGGCTCATGAAAAGTTTTTGTTTGCATTGAATTACTTCTCTTTATTTGTTTTACATGTATTTCTATTCTTTTTTTATTTGAACATTTTGAGCATATTTTTCATGCACCTCCTTATTTGTAGATGCATTGAGATAAAGTGCAACTCTTAAATATGATTTTTGGGGATTTTGTACATCCTGTTGTGCTTTATTTTGTACATACACTGTACTATAAAGTGCAATTGGGTTGTGTAGTTCTTTTTCTTTTTCCTTTGCACCTTTTTCCAGTGAATGTTCCTCTAGGATGACATTGAATCCTAGAGATTCTTGTCCCATGCATGCATGCATGCATTGGTTGCATACCCTTTTTAATTGCATGTACTTTTTTGTGCATATTCATATGTTTGTTCTCCTTCATTCACTACATTGTTTGAGAAATATCATTGGTAGAACTCATGTGGATTCTTGTTTTCTTGACCCCAATCATCATCTTGTTTTTGGAGGAGGTTCTTTACTCAACACTATAACAATTATCATTTGATAATTCTCTACAACTTCTTTATACTTCAAAGGATGTTCTTCAAGTTCCTATTCTTTTGGGACATTTTCTTAGAGACTTCTTAGTATTTCATTCCTTTTTCTCTCTTTTGAAGAGGAGTTTTCTCCCACTAGGTTTTTCTCCTTTTCTCCAATTGTAAGAGATGTTTTTTTGTACATGGGCACCTTATTAGGCCTTTTTTTGTTGGGACCTATTCTTGCATTTTATGCATTTATAGGTTTTTTTCTACTTCTCCAAAAGTTTCACTTAAGAGGGGTGTTAGAGCATTCTATTCTTAGAGTCACACTTTTTTAGCTTAAGTTCACTTAGTTGTTCTTTAGTTGAGATTTATTTAACTACTTTTATGCTTTTTTTTCAGTTGTCTTATTTTTAGATTAGGGCCTCTCTTTCTTTCTATAGAGCAAGTCATTATGCGTTGTTTTAGTCATTATGTAATCTTGCTTTTGAGGAATATAGCATATCTTTCTTGCTACTCTTATTTGTGGAAGGTTTTCTTGTTTGTTGTTTGATCTTACAAGCTTGTGTTGCAAAATTCAACACTATCAGCACAAACCTTGATACTCTCATTGCCCTTTTAGAGAGGTGATTTTGGGAGAACTAGAGTGCCCAACACACATGTACTGCCCAAAATATTTTAAAAAGCTTGGATTGCAAATGTCGGCATTCACATTTTGATTTATCTGATCTCAATATTTGCACTTGACCATTTTATGTTAGCTTTTTATCAAAAATACTACGTGATCCTTATATAAAGCATATATTCTATAATTCATAAGGCCTAAATTGGATCCTATGGGCATTCAAGCATTCTAATTATGAATCATCAACATATTGAGGAACAAATTACAAGCATTCAACATTCAAGTATGATTTCATGTTTGACATTTATGTGTATCATGTTATTGCATTAACACTTACAAGACTTCCATAAAGAGAATTGCATCACCACCTTTATTTGTAGCTCCATGAGAGGGTTTCATACCTCTTATATTTAAGGCACCTAGATATATCGTTACATGGTAGATAATAACAAATAGTAGGCACATTAGGAACATGAGTTGGAATATCATCATACAATTTAGAGTATCGGTAATTACAAGAGGAGCATAAAAATTAATGAACCACCAATCATATCATGAGAAGAACACACATAGTCATATAAAGACACATTGCTAGGTTTTGGTAAGAAATATGTAACAAGAGAAACACATGTAGAAGAAACATAGAACTTAGAAGGATAAAGAGGACAAACAAGAAATGTATACAGTATAAGCTCACTAGTTACAATAGGATCAAATATGATTAGATGGATCCATATCTTTAGACATATAGCTAGAGGATGGGACTATAACATCAACATTGATCACACAAAGAAGTATCATCATGAAGTAAAATATGTTAATTAGTATACCAGTAATGGATATTATATAATAATGTTCAATTCATCTCAAGTTCATAAATATGTACATAAATAAAAATAAATTTCTTTACTAAATGTAGGTTTTATGAATATTACAAGAATATAATTTAATTAACCTAATTTATAGCTATGCTAGATCACGTGACAAAAAAATAGAAGACTAACAATTAAAATGAATGAACCTAACTTAGAGTTGTTTATCCTTACATGTGTTGGGAGAAGAATGCCAAAATCTAAATTAGGTCATTCTCAAAATTTTGCTAGGTTGAACATACAAACTTGTGAAAATAACTTGGATTCAATCCATATTTGTGGATTTGAATCTTATGCTTGAATGAAAATCTTAACCCACAAATTTAAAACTATTGGTTGTGGGTAAAATATGTGATGTAGTTAGATGTCTAGAGCTAGAATAAAAGTATTGGTGTTGAGAAACAAAAGGAGTTTGTTAAGTGGGGAGATTTTACTTGTGACAAATCCTTTATGATATCAAGTGAACAACATGATAGATATAGTGGTAGACAACTTGCAATCAATGCAAGTAGTATTCTAAATGAGATCTAATATAAAATTTAAAAATTGAAATATGATATAAATAAAAATGAAAATACCTAGCATACAACTAAGGTTTTAAAGGATATGGAGTTGATGAAAGAACAAATCATCTAGAAACCTACTAAATCTGGATATGGATCCCTTCGTAAGCTTGTAGTGATAGTTGAGATGTTAGAAAGCTACTTAGAAAGTTGATTGATGGATAGCAGTTCATAATCTCTAGATATGAATGAGATAAGGGGTGATGTCTTTTTATACTTGATGTAGACATACAATTTGAAACTTTTAGCCTAATAGTTAAAATAAAACTATTAATTGGGAATGTCACCCTGGACCCACAATAAAACTTGAAACTGAAACATATGAATTAGATTCTCAAATTACAAAATTGATCTAAATCAATTTTTTTAGAATGTAAATATAAATTGAAGAAAAAAATGAACAAAGTAAGAGTTGTAACATATCTAAGAATAATTTTGATTCAAATTTTAATGATTATTTAGAAAAAAAAAGAACTAAATCAATCAAAATCATACTCTAAATCAAATATCGAAAAAATCCACACAAAAAGACATAAAACAATCATAGAAATGTGGGGTCCATTTATTTTATCCATGTAATATGTGGACTAGTCCATGCTTGTGGACGCTCTATTGGAAAGGAACAAAACTCTCTTTTTAACAACTCACATGTTTTGCTTTTCAATTTAACTCACATGTTGGATTTAACTTCCCCCTTTCCCAAGTTTTCTATCGTGGCCAAACGGACGGATTTCCATGCAAACGCTCACAAAATTTGAACAGTGAATGACAAAGCTTTCATAACGTATATACATTTGTCTGGATATATATACACAGACAAATGTATATACATACTGTGCAATAAATCAATTATTTATATGATGCCTTGCTCGGCCTGCCTTGATTCAATGTATTTGTCTTTTGCCATTTTTGTTGTCTTGTGTTTTAGTACATTTTTCATGGGCGAGGACTTCAATAGACTGGACAGTTAATTCATTAAAAAAAAAATAAAATTATATAATTATCTTTTATTAAGATTTATTGTGTTGCTTTTGAGTTAAATTTATTAATTCATATTTGAGGAGCAATGGTTGTTTATATCTATTCATCTTTATGGATACCAATGATTCGTTTAGGATCCATTACATATGAGTGATATTTATATAGATGAGGTATTACGATTTTTGGAAGGTTGTATATCTTAATTCTATTTTAATTCAAAAATATTTTAGATGAAAATATTTCAGTTTACGATTTGTGCTTTTGTATTGAACAGTGAATTTGATATAAAACTAGCAATTGCATCTTGTGTGCAATAAATATGTTGAAGAGGTGTGAAAAGTCAGTTAGGAAAAAAATTGGTCTATTTTTTGCATATATTTGTGCAATACATGAAGTCAATTAGTAGGACATTTAGCAAATGATGTTGCTTGTGTAACAAAGGTCTTAATGGAGAAGTAATAGCTTCAAATCAACTACACATCCACTTAAAAGGATCAGAAGTGATATAAAGAGAGAGGTAGAGAGAGGGAGAGATATAGAGGTAGAGAGAGAGATGGAGCAATAATGAGATAGAGATTTAGGGAGAGATGGAAGAAGAAATATGGAGAGTTGGAGATAGAGAGGTAAATAGTTATAGATGTAGAGGTATATGAGAGAGAGAGAGAGAGAGAGAGAGAGAGAGAGAGAGAGAGAGAGAGAGAGAGAGAGAGAGAGAGAGAGAGAGAGAGAGAGAGAGAGAAATGGATGGATAGAGAGATGGAGACATGCTTAGAGATAGAGGGTGATAGTGGAATACAAAGGCATAGATAAAGCTAGAGCAAGAGAGGAAGAGGGAGACAAATGGATAGAGGGAGATGAAGATATAAATATAAAGAGAGTAAGGATGTGTGTGTGTGTGTGTGTGTGTGAGAGAGAGAGAGAGAGAGAGAGAGAGAGAGAGAGAGAGAGAGAGAGAGAGAGGGGGGGAGAAAAATGGATGGATAGAGAGATGGAGACATGCTTAGAGATAGAGGGTGATAGTGGAATACAAAGGCATAGATAAAGCTAGAGCAAGAGAGGAAGAGGGAGACAAATGGATAGAGGGAGATGAAGATATAAATATAAAGAGAGTAAGGATGTGTGTGTGTGTGTGTGTGTGTGAGAGAGAGCGAGAGAGAGAGAGAGAGAGAGAGAGAGAGAGAGAGAGAGAGAGAGAGAGAGAGAGATTTAAATGTTTAATCAAGTTTTATTATTTTATTATATTTAAGACTTCAACTTATCTAAACTTTCACCTTTTTATATAAATTAAAATAAAATATCTTTTCTAACACAACAAAGATGTATTCATGAGAAATAATTTTATATTTTAACACAACAAAGATGTATTCATGGGAAATAATTTTATAAATTGAATAAAATATATTTTCTAACACAAGAAAAACTATTAATGATAAATAACTTTTAAAATATTAATTTATTTCTTTTCAATATCAAATTGTCATAATATCCATTAAAATTTTCTACCCCCCAAAAAAAGCCACATAGAAAATAAAACAAAAAAATGTATACTCACTACTAAACAAATAATTTCTATCAAAATTTAATCTATAAAAGAAAAATATAATTGGATGAATGTTTTAAATGCATATATGTAAGTCAATGTCCTTATGTTTAAAAGAAAATAATAATGGCCTATCACATAAATTAATGAATAATAATTAAATTAAATAATAAATTTTGTAAATTAATGTTGCAATAAGTGAATATTGAATTTTTTAAAAACAACCGTATATTAACATACCACAATACCACTATCAATTTAATACATTCAATAGTAAAATAAATTGATAAAATAGTATTTTCAAAGTTATGTCTGTAGACGTATAAAAATGACCATATTCCTAAAATGAATATTTTATGTTCATTCCTCTATTTAGTTAAATCTAATTTAATTAAATTACCTACATTCTTCTATTTTATTAAGTAAATTATTTAATTTACTTAGTTAAATTCACTTATGTCATTTAATTGAATAAATCATTTTATTCAATTAAACCCCTTCTCTATACTTTTAATTAAATTTATATTTAATTAATAGTTTACCCCAAATTGAATCAATCTAATTTATTCAATTTCCCAAATTATAACTAAATTGAAATAAAATATTTTATTTTAATTAGATCCTTTTATTCCTCATCCACTTGCAAAATCCGACATCTCCCACTTGGCTCCTAAACCCCCTTCTAGACGCTTCTAATCACTTCTAAATTAGCAAAGTATAAAATGATCCATTTTAGGTTTTAGCAAAGTAAAGAATCACACAAAGTCCAAAGGTCATTTGAAACCAAAGAGGGAAGATCTTCCCCTTTGGATCGATTTATTTTGTTGACCAACAATCAATTTATTTTATTGACAAAACATCGGATTTACTTTGTTGACCCTTTCTTTTCAAATAAATCAGAAAATCATTACCATGAAAGGTTGAAATAAACACCATGTTTTTGTGGAGCAACATCTCCATATAGATCTTAGAAAATCATTGACTTGAAAGGTAAAAAGAACCTTGTTTGCCTTGTCTCGAAAGTAGAAGGTATATGCTCTCCCCTTAATTGGGTGATAAAAAAGCCAGACTACTCTTACGCTTTCAGTCATACAACATTTAAATCCTTTAGCAGGCCTGCCTTCTCGAAGGGGTTGAAAAACTCTTAAAGCCATTTATGGCCGGTATGAAGGGAACGACCTAAGTGGGTAATGACTTTGTTGCCAAGAGTTCCAACCCACTATAATCAAAAGTGGAGGTTGACGAAAGTCCCTTCAACGGTTTTGCTCAACGATTAGCTTTCCCCCAGTATCCTTGAGATACGTAAAGCCTTTGTTCTAAAGGTTGGGAAGCCTCCCGAGGGAGTTTATCACTGAAGACCAAACGAGAAGCTTGATTACGAACCATAGTATAGAAACTTTGAGCCGAGTCAGTAACCAGACATTTGCAATATCATAGTGCAAGGGTAAGGAAGAATCCGCCCCCAAGATCACTCACCATATATCTCCCAAGATAACTACTCAATTGTGAAGCAATTCGCTTTAAGTTAATTTCTAGCAAAAGGCAAAAAAACGGGTGCCCCCTAGGGGTGACACGATTGTTTGAGCTGACGGAGTATCGAGACTAGTGGGCTATGATATTGCTTATGACCTTTGAATAAAAAGTCTTTTTGAAGTGTATTCTTTGTATCCGAAACCTATTAAAAACATTGGGGATTTGAACACATCCTTGTAGAACATACACTTATTGTTTAGATTAAGCAAAAATGGTTGTCTCTTTGGTGCTATGCTTTCATTTGTTATCTTAGAAAATCATCTATCACTGAAAAACTCAAGGCAAAAACTCTAAAAATTGCAGAAAACAGTCAAGTCAGGGCAGTTTAGCGCATAAGAACAACATCTTAGCACATTGGAACCATACTTTAGCACATCAGATCCTATCTTTAGCGCATAAAGTTTTAACAGTGACGCTTCATCAAAAATCTAAAAGCAACAGTAGCAGTTAGCGCATTCTGAAAATAGTGTAGCACGTGGAAGCATCAGATTAGCGCGTTGAAGTCAACTTTAGTGCATAAAGTTTAACTGTTAGCGCATAGAAGGCCCATATTAGCACATGACTTTCTGAGCAGAAACTAAAACAAAGTTAAACAGTATAAATCGGTTAGCATGTAGAAGGGGGCAGCATAGCATGTAGGGTCTTTTCATTAGCGCATTGAGAACTTTCTATAGCACATCACGTCTTTGTTTTAGTGTGTGACAGAAACTAGAAAAACAAGGGGCAATACAAAGGTCAAATTGGAAAATTTTGAAAACATTTTTGGAAACCTCCTTTCATTAGCCTGAGCTTCATCAAATCAGAATACCAAAAATAGAGTATCAAAATCTATTTCCAAAGCAAGTTTCTCGTCAAACAAAAGTTGTCCAAAATCTAAAACTGGTCGCACGATAAACATATCTATCCTATCAAAATCAGGAAACCTCATCGCAGATATCAAATAGGTCCTTCAATAAATGGATTTTCATCCCAAAAACACACTTGTTCTAAAAACTCCAAGTTGTCAAATCGAGTTTCCATATCGGGAAAGCTCTATTCCATATCATTTGATGCACTTTGTCGTGAGGGGGCATCTAAACCTTCACTTGATAAAGTAAAGCTTAAGTTTCCAAAACAAGATAAACTGAATCCAAAACAACTCAAAGGAAACCATTGATCGCTTGTGCATGACTAATCCTCATATTCTGAGAAGAAAGAATATTTATCGTAACATTAAGTTGAAGAAACAACAACCAAGTTCTTCGAAACTTGCCAAAAGAAATAAATTTTTATACATCAATCGTCAACTCTTCGTATCTCATCGAACATTCCTTCGTCATGTACGATTACATATTCAGAACAAATCAAATGAATTTGACAAGGAAACTTTGAAGACTAGAGAATTCTGTCAAAAATCCGCATTCAGTCAACAAATAAATCGTGGAGGAAAGATCAATCCAGCATTTTTTCCCGACAAGTGCATCACTTACAACATCCCTTGATTTGAGCCACAAACCCCTGAACAAAACATTGAAGAAGAGTTCATTCTTTTTGTCACAGAAAGCTTCTACTAGATGCCTATTGTTACTCGCTCTCAACAAAACAAACAAAGAAAAATGCAATCAGAATCCAACATGAATCAAAGATTATCAAATCCTTTCGAGCATCCGAATCTAGAGGATGCCGAAATTTCTGAAGAACTTCTTCAAGAATGTCAAGAAAGTGCTTCATTTCAAAAACTTGTGGAAAGACTCATGGAAAATGACAAGGAAAAATACCTACTCATGCTCACAAGCAAAGGGGTTAAACTTCCTGAAGAATTTGACACAGACATGTTTAGAACAAAATCTCAACATTACGAATATCAAGAATGACAACGAGAAGGAGAAACACGTGACCCTGAGCAAGATATCCCTGAACAAAACATACCTGAACAAAATACATTAGGACAAAACATCCTTGAGCAACACATCCCCAAGCAAAACATGCCGTTCCATACACCATTTCAACCTAGGATTAATGCAAGGGAAGAACTCTTCCCTCAGCAAAATAATGCGCCTTTGATTGCCCTTACTCAACATATGCAAGACATACAACAAGGGACAACAGTAAGATATTCATTAAATGAAATTTGTCCTTATCCATTTGACAGAAGATTGAACCTGATACCTTTTCCTCCAAACTCAGACATTCCCAAATTTGACAAATATGATGGAAAAAGCGATCCTCGTGATCATGTTCAAGAATTCTGCACAATGAGTCTTGAATTCGCTCATGATGACACCTATTTGATGAGGTTATTCCCAAGAAGCTTGGGAGGACAAATAATGGAATGGTTATCCAAAATCACACCTCCTGTCAGATCATTTGATGAACTAGTCAACAAATTCATAACTCAATATTCCTATAACATTCAACATGCTATCACCATGCTAGACATCTGTAACACCAAACAAAAAAACAATGAAACATTCATGGAATTCCTTCAACATTGGCGACGAATGGTTTCGAGATATCCTTGAGATGTACTCGAAAAAGAAAAGATGGAAATTTTCATCAACAACTTGAATAGCGAGATGAGTTACCTACTCAAACTCTAATGTATACCATCTTTCGCCAAATTGATCGAAAAAGGCATCCAAGTGGAAGAAGCATGTGTCAAGAAAGGAACGTTAAAATTCTTCAAAGAAGGAACAAGTTCATCCAGTTACAACAATCAAAACAATAACAACTTAGACAAATCCAGATTCTGGACGAGAAACAAAAACATTGGTAATGAGGGAGGCACTGAAGCTAATGAGGCTAAATCCAAACAACCAGTATTGGCTTTATCAGGAAATCCCCAAGCTACGAAGAATCCAAAGGGTGCTAACCAAGGCACTAACACTTATGCACCCAATACTAATCAAGATCCTCTCAACACAAACAATGCGAATAATTCTCAAAACAATCACACAAATCGGGGGCCTAATAACAATTCACGAGGTAACACCAACAATTTTAAAAAAACGTGTCTACACACCATTGGGACAATCATTGGAGTCAGCATTCAGAGAACTCCTGGCAAACAAAATTATCTCTTTACCAGCAATCAGCAACTATGAACCACAAATCAAACCACCTTGGTGGAAGGACTCTCACTTTTGTGATTTTCATCGCAACAAAGGTCATCAAACAAATGATTGCATGAGACTGAAAAACATTGTTCAGGACATGATTGATAGAGGTGATTTAACGGTGGATGGTCTCAAGACAAATGGTGACCATGGAGCCTATAAGAATCCTCTTCCAAACTACAATAAGGATGGAGCTTCAACCTCGAATGATACACACGGAGCTCATATCAATCAATCTACAATAGCACCATCAATCACATATCAGCTAAGGACAATCAAGTCAATGTCATCACAATCCGAGATCAACATGATCATGAATCTGTCAACGTAACAACCAGAGCTCAAAAATATGTCTTAAAGGGACATACACCGACAACAAACACCGTACCCAAAATTGAATATGATCTAGTCAGCCAACTGCGCAAAACTCCTGCTCAAATATCTATACTAGAGTTGCTGAAACTTTCACCAAAACACAAAGACATATTGGAACAGGTGCTATTAGAAATGAATGTACCTCAAGATTTGGATGCTGACAAATTCCAAGCCATGGTCGCTCATATGACAGGGCCTCATAATCTCACTTTTTCTGAGCATGATAATATCTCGTTGAGTCATCCACATAATACTCCTCTCCATATTGAGGTTATAGTCTATAAACACCGAGTAAAATGAGTATTAATAGATGGAGGAGTTGGACTTAATATACGTACCTTAAAACTTATCTGTGCATTAGGCTTCTCGGAGGAGTCTATTGATCCACGCAAAAAGATTACTATAAAGGCATATGATGATGAAGAAAGATCCTCTAAAGGAACAATGGTGTTGCCGATTCAAGTTGGACTGATACAAAAAGATACTATGTGCCAGATCTTAGACATAGACCTCACATACAATATCTTATTAGGTCGACCTTGGATACATGACATGCAAGCAGTACCTTCTACATATCACCAGTGTGTCAAATTCCCCTAGAATGGGCAGGAGGTTTCTATATCTACTGATCACAATCCATTTCAACATTGTAATGCAATGGGGGCAACCCAGGACAATTTGGTTCCACATAATAGAGAGAAACAAAATTTCTCAGCACCAGATCCTCAACAAGAGAAGTCTAAATCATTACCTAGAGATTTCAAGCAGAAAATGAAAATAAAAAACAAGGCATGGGGGAATACTCTTTGGAACCCATGTGTTTGACTAACTTACCCACATCACCTAGATCTCATGGATTACCTACAACATCAACACATCTAGCAACTCAGCCCATCACCAAGTTCGATGGCACATTCATTCAACTTGGCACTTTAGCACATGAATCCGAGGAAAAGGATATCCTTAGTTGGCTATACAAAGATGAGGAAGAAGACATAGCAACTACTGTGGAAGTAGCTATACCCACACACCTATATGGAAAAGGCTACTTAATCATGCAGCAAATGGGATACAATGGCAAAGGACCTATTGGTAAGCGTCAGGAAGGTGTCATAGAACCATTAGATCCTCCTTCACAATTTAGTAAAGACAAAAAGGGATTGGGCTTTGAACTCACTCTACTACCAAAGAAGGTACCACGCAAATATCAAAAACCTAAGTGGAAAGCAAAGAGGTACAAAGAAGAATCCTGGCAAGAAGCACTATTTGAGTCAGCAGAGACAATCCACAAGGAATGTGAACATCAAGAAAGGAAGCAACATCAAGGGGAGTCCATCATTCACAAGAAGACAACATCTACAGAAGTCAATCATATTCAAGAACAAATTTCCAACAAAACAGTATCATCTCTTGATAACATCATTCCTCACCAAGGAGAGACAGTATATGAACAAATACAAAAGGTCAAAGTAGGATCTGACACAGAATCAGAGAAAACTATCAAACTTGTCTCAATCATCAAAGACCTATTCTCACCATATAACATACTAGTTCATAGCACTGATAGAATCTGGGATGATACCTCTAAGACTGATTCCAATGAGTATGAATGGGGTAGCTGCTCAAATGCTACTGAAGATACTGCTGAAAATACTAGTTCTATATCCCTTTCTCAAGAAGAACATAGCACAAAAATTAGACTACTTGAATTTGGACCATAGAATATCTATGACGCTAAGGAAAACGAGCAGCAACATTATGAACAAGTCTATACGGAAGATGATACCATCAGAGACCTCGACGGAATCCTTGACTTCTTTAACACCCAAACCAATCACAATGAAACCTCTATCCTAACACTTACAACAACAGAACTTGATCCACCAAACGATTCCTTACTTGTCTTTCCAGACCTCATAGACTGGGACGAACCCGAAATTCATGATATACCAATTTTCCTGGATGATGAATCCATTATCCATTACTTATTGTAGCATCCTAAAATTGTGACACTTGCAATTTTGACTGCATTTTGGTCTTCACGATGGCGACGCAACACGCAACCTGAATGGAGACCCCAAAACTTGCTCACGACACCAAAAACTGCATTTTTCAAGCACCATTGTCCTGAACCTCCTTGCACCCCGCTGTCCCGGAGGTGGGACCAGGGCGCCCAGCGCCCTGGTCCTCCAAGACCATGGCGCCCAGCGCCCTGGTCCCTGGGTCCTATTTTGGGCCCGGTTTCCTAAGTGATATTGGGTCTTTTTGATTGCAATTTGGAAATATACTTCCCTGGTCGGCCTAAGGTCGGGAAAATCAGTCTATCAGCCCTAATTGACAAGTATATAAACTACATTTTTCTCTCTCATTTAGAAGAGAGGAGATAACACAGATACATGACGGAAAAGGCGTGGAAACTATACTCAAGCATTCAAGCAATCAATCATTTCAAGTTTCCATTCAAGGCTAAGTGTTGCATTCAAGACAAGGATTCAACCATTGAAGAGGAGATCACTTACTACATGCTACTACAACATACAACATACAACATCTAAACCTTCGCACATAAGGATACCAACATCCTTAGAACAAGGTATTAGTACTTGTTTTACATACATTTACAGCTCTTGCTCATTTCTTGGTTAATTCCAAAACCGGGGTTTGACCTAAAGGCAAACCCCTAATCCCTAACCCCCCAATCGTCTTCGCTTTTCTGTGTGTAGGTTGCAGGTACGCGGCTGAGATTGAAGATTTGGAATCCTTGTGCAGAGACGAACCGATCCCCCTTCATTTGACGGATTTTTCGGAGGACCGTGGCGCCGGGCGCCATCGTCCTGACAACTTTTGGTCAAATTTGCAGGACAGCGCCGTATCGACATTTTACTGCTAATTCCAAGTCCGCAGCTTCATCCTATAACCTAAACTCAGTTTATAAGCGAATCTTTATGACTTTCTATGTATTCTTGGCTTAATTTCCTTAACAACATTCTTTACAAAAGAGGGTAGCCTTGCTTTCCTAACCCTTGAAATTCATTTAGCATCCAATCTTACATTGTGTGGGATTGAATCTTATGAGTTTCAACCCCTCTTTTGAATGTAAAGTCTTCCCCTTAAGTGAAAACCCATCGAATCCTAGCGAACCTCCCTTCTCTCTCCTCGGAGTCGGAAGAGGGGAGAACAACTAGGGTTCGACCGCGATTTTCCGCTTTACATTTTGGTGAACCCGACGTGAACATCCTTTCTGATTTTTCATGCTTAGATCTGAAAAGTTGATTACATTTCCATGTTTGATCTTTTGCAAAATTTTAGAGGTAATTGCATAAAAACCCTAAATTTTCTTTTTGAACATTGAAATTGCGAAATGTTTAATTGTTAATGCTTGTTTCAGATCTGCTTTTCTATTATAAATTATCAATTCATATCTATGCTTTAATTTTGAAAATTAAGTGGTTAAGTGTCAAAACCCTAATTTTTGAAACCCTCTTGATTCAACCTTTGTCCGACAATTTCACTGATCAAAACATCTCCAAATCAGCTGTAACTTTGGATTCCGCAATAAAATCACAATATCCTTCATCCCTGAAAATTTGGAAAAAAGTTGCGAGGACCGTGTTGCACTCCGAGCGCCATCGTCCCCGACATTTTTTCCAAAATTTTGGGAGCAAGATCTTACTGTATTTTCCTGCTAAAATCCAGAATTTTGGCTGATTTTATCAAATCTAACACCTTCAAAATTACAGTCAAAGTTGGTCTTGCGATTGCTTGCTTTAGGGCTCCTAATCATTCAAAAATTGTCGAAATTAAAATTTTGTGTCAAAATTGCGTTTTTATTATCATAAATCTGAAAAGTGTGTCTACATTCATTCGAAATTTCAGTGCTTTATTCAAATTCTTGCAATTTGTGACTTTTGAAATTAAGTGCTTAATTACAACAACTTTGATTTCCGCTTTCAAAATTGAATTTTGCGTGAAATTGAGTCAATTTTTAATTTTCAAAATTTGCATTGCTTTTGACATTCCCTCTAAAATCATAAGATTCAAAATTTCAGTTTCCCTCTCTTTTTCAAAACTCAAAATTTTGCATTTTTTGACAATCTTGATAGGGTTCAATTTTGAGATTGCAACTTTAATTTGGCCTATCTATAGATCGTAAAATCCCTCAATTTTTTCAGATTAGCTCTAAAATCATCATACCTTTCATCCCTGCAAATTTCAAAAAAAGTTGCAAGGACCGTGTTGCACTCCGAGCGCCACGGTCCCGAACATTTTTTCTGAAATTTCGGGAGACTGTTGTGATTGCATTTAACAGCTTAAATCTGGAAGATTGGCTGGTTTTACTGAAAATTGCTACCTCTAAGATCAAAACCTTTTCTCTCTCTCTAGTGCATGAGTTTTACAACAACAAGTCCTACTTACACTATTCCCGTTAGACGAAGCCGTAGAATTAAGTCTTTCCGAGGTTTAACTACCGAGGAGATGGAACCTAATTTGAGTAGCCTTTTTAACGAGGATATGGGTAATTCCTCTAATCCTCCTAATGATGAAGAAGCTCCCCATGAAGTTTCCATTGAACAACTTTCCAAATTGGATAACCAATTTGACGATTTGCACCAATGGATGTCTCATGAGTATCCCGATAGTCAAGCTCTTCCTTTAATTGAGGGTCTAAAACGCATGCTTCAAAGTGATAAGAATGGAATTGATGTTTTACGTGGTATCGCACATATTGTGGATTCGAATGTGATGCCTATGAAGAGTTGTGCTGAATCTTTAGGTTATACACAACCTCCTACACAAGTCAATCATTCTATTCCTTTGACCACTCCTATTGCTAGTATACCTACCTTTACATCAAACATCATGGCTACCTCTATACAAGACATTCCTCCTGTGATCACTAGTCATGGGGGCAATCCTCCCCCTTCTTCAATTAATCCTCTTCCTTCATTCAATCCAACTTCTTCGTACATTCCTTCAATGAATGTTCCTATTACATCTTCACAAATGAACATGACGCAAGGGGGCAATTCATTTAACCATTCCATTCCTCCTTGTAGTGTTCCTCCTATCCAATCATCCCCTATGGTTGACTATCATAGGGTCCCACCACCTTACTCTTTACCTTCTTTCAATAACATCACACCTCCATCTCAATCTAACACACCTAATATGAACTCTTCGACTGAAGCGACCATTAACAATCTTGCACAAACTGTCTCTTCTTTACAACAACAAATTGCCTCTATGAATCAATCTAAGTTTAGTGTGCCCACATTTGATGTTGCGAGCCCACTTTCTCTTGATATTGTTCGAGCTATCCCTCCTAAACATGTTGAAATCCCGCATTTGGAGCTTTATAATGGTAAAGGAGATCCTCTAACACATGTTAAGACTTTTCAAACAATATGTACTGATTTTGCTTATGACCAAAGGTTGCTTGCAAAACTGTTCACTAGAACATTAAGAGACAAAGCCCTACAATGGTATTGCTCGTTGCCTTCTTATTCTATTACTTCTTTCGAACAACTTGCAAATGCTTTTATTCAACAATTTCAAAACAATATAAGTCCTAAAGTTACTTTGATTGATTTAATGCATTGTAAACAAGGTGTTAAAGAAAAAGTGACTGATTTTATTGGTAGATATAAGCATTTGTCTGCTCAAATTTCTTTTCCAGTGCCTGATAATGATATTCAAAGAATCTTTATTTCTAATTTGCAAAAAGATATTCGAGACAAACTTCTGTTTTCTGAGTTTACTTCTTTCCAACAGTTGTGTGCCACTCTTCACAATTATCAACTGACTATGAGTCAAATGGAACAATCACATCCTATGGCTCCGAGTGATAAGGGTGATAGCAGTCAACAACCATTTGGGAAGTTTAAACCGAACAGAGATTCCATCAAATTCAATGAAAACATCATCAACAACAATGTGAATGCAGCATCAGGTGTGCCTCCTATTTCTAAATTTTTCAGGAAAGAAAGAAAGTATACTCCTTTGAATGAATCATTGCATGATATTATGAATAAGTTATTGGGACAAAATGTGCTTACTCTTCCTCCTGTAAGACAAATTGATCCTGCAAAGATTACTTCACCTTATTTTGATCACAAAGCTTTTTGTCATTTTCATCGTCAGCCTAGTCATGATACTGAAAAATGTTTTTCTTTAAACGGTAAAATTCAGGATTTGATTGATAATAATACTATTTCTGTTTCTGGAGTGAATGATAAAGGCAACACATCTGTAGCTCCTCCTAACCAAAATCTTCAGATTTTCACTGATCCATTACCTTCTCATACCTCTCATACCTCTAATGCGATTGAGGCTAATGATTCCTCTTTCTCATCTGATGGTCTTGTGTCTATGACTCCGAATGTGATTAACTTTGTAGAGCAGCAAGAAATCCCTAAAGAACCTTCCATCACATTTGATTCTAGTGAAACCATTAGAGCACCTGATGGTCCTTTATACATAGTTGCAAAAGTCAAAAATACACCTTGCCGTGGAGTGCTTGTTGATCCTTCGTGCATGGTTAATGTTATTACTGAAGAATTTCTTTTTACTTTGCAATTGAATCAAGTGATCTATGACAAAACAGATGTGATTGTGAAACTATTTGATGCATTTTCTTCTCCTGCAATTGGTTCTATTACATTGCCTATTGAGGTCCATAATAAATCTCTTGATGTGAACTTTGCTATTATTCCTTCTTCCGAACAATTTCATGTGAAGCTTGGCTATCCTTGGCTATCTTCCATGAAGGCTATTGCTTCTCCTATACATAAGTGTTTGAAATTTCCCCATAATGGTGAAGTTGTTACTGTCAATCATAGTCTCTTTAAACCAACTGAAAGAACCTCTAGTGTTCCTATTGATTACTTTTGGCCTAAACAATTCCAATCTCTTCCTCCGTGAAGTGATCATCTTTTCAAATCTTATCAAAAGTGGAAAACAGATATGATTCTATCTCTAAGTGAACCTAGAACACCTAAACTTGACATTCCTATCATTCTTGAGAAGGAAATTCTTCCTTTGAAAGATAAAACTAATGTCTTTCCTCAAGAAGATTCCCAATCCGTCCCCATGGATGTGACTATGTCTATGCCTAATAAACCTTCTAAGAGTAGACCTATACCTCCTCGTCATGATGGACTTGGTCTTCTCCCTAAACCAAAAATTCCTCCTTTATATGGAGCAGTTCCTCCTCCTGCCTTTTATAGAGAGAAGAGACCTTCTTCTTCTCCTATTATCCAGCCTAAGAGACCACAACCTAAACACCCAAGTGATAAGGATGAGAACATTCCTCCTCCTCTATCTTCTACACTTCCTACTAAGACTAGACGTAATCGTTCTGCACGCGAACGCCGACGAAAACGTCGTCTTAGGGCTCAAGCAACCGCTTCTCAAAATTTACAATCTCCAAAAACACCTTCAACAAGCATTATTCCATTTTCTCCTCAGCCGGATATTGAGCCTAAATCTCCTATACACAAGATACATGATGGTCTTGATCCTGTGCGAGTTAAAGATCCTATTTTTATAAATCTTGATGATGATATAGATGAAAATGTTATTCATGATGAAAATGTTACTCCTCTTGCTTCTGATAGCGAATATGAACTTGTTGATGTTGATAACCATTTATCTAATGAATTTTCAAAAGCACTTATCCTAGCTCCTAGACAAGAACAATGTGGCTTGGAACATGAACATAGCCCTTGTTTGGACCTTGTGATAGCTCCATCTGCTTTGTTGGATGTTCCTCCTCTAGCGTGTTCCCTGCCTTCCTGAAACATTGATCAGCAAGATCAGGGGGTAGATGACGTGCTAGACTAGTTACATTAGCATAGCAGATTCTCTCCCCCTCTCTTTTGTTACTTCTTCTATATGTTATTCTCATTCTTCTATTTGTCGTCCTTAGTGTTGTCTACTTGAGGATGATGCAAAGCATTGAGATCTCTTTGGTCTCTCTCATGTTGACTCAAAAGATACATGTGTTCCCTTCTTCTAGGTGACCTTCCTTGATTGGGGAATGAAGAACAATTATGCATACATACATATGATATATACATGACTTATCATACAGCATACTGACCCCGAGGAAAGCGAAGTCACCTCGTGTTTTGTGTTTTGTGTCTATTATCCTTGGGTTTATCTCACACTTGGGGGCTAAATCCTTGTGGTAACGTGCTCCTTTCCTTTCTCATTTCTTATGTGTATCACTACGTTAAAACAATCACCCCTGTTGAGGCACGTGCGATCGCTTTAACGTAGGGGGGTATACACCCTGACTATCCCTTCACAATACTTGAAAATTTCTTGGCGAACTTAGCTTTGCCTTGAAAATTTTCGGTATTTCTCTTACATGACTCATAGTGAGGGAACCTTACTACTGACAGTCATGGTTCTTCCTCGTGATCTTCCCTTTTACTTTGTCAATCGAAGTCGTAAGATCCTTAGTCCACTGGGGGCTTGGTGTGTCTTGCCTCCTTGACGTGGTGAAAGTCTTTCAATGTTGTTTCCTTGTACTTTACCGGAAGTATGAGCATACATACTCCCGCTAAAGTGGGGGCTAAATGTAGCGTCCTAAAATTGCGACACTTGCAATTTCGACTGCATTTTGGTCTTCACGATGGTGATGCAACACGCAACCTGAATGGAGACCCCAAAACTTGCTCACGACACCAAAAACTGCATTTTTCAAGCACCATTGGCCTGAACCTCCTTGCACCCCGCTGTCCCAGAGGTGGGACCAGAGTGCCCAGTGCCCTGGTCCCTCAGGACCAGGGTGCCCAGCGCCCTGGTCCCTCAGGACCATGGCGCCCAACGCCCTGGTCCCTGGGTCCTATTTTGGGCCCGGTTTCCTAAGTGATATCGGGTCTTTTTGATTGCAATTTGGAAATATACTTCCCTGGTCGGCCTAAGGTCGGGAAAATCAGTCTATCAGCCCTAATTGACAAGTATATAAACTAGATTTTTCTCTCTCATTTAGAAGAGAGGAGATAACACAGATACATGACGGAAAAGGCGTGGAAACTATACTCAAGCATTCAAGCAATCAATCATTTCAAGTCTCCATTCAAGGCTAAGTGTTGCATTCAAGACAAGGATTCAACCATTGAAGAGGAGATCACTTACTACATGCTACTACAACATACAACATACAACATCTAAACCTTCGCACATAAGGATACCAACATCCTTAGAACAAGGTATTAGTACTTGTTTTACATACATTTATAGCTCTTGCTCATTTCTTGGTTAATTCCAAAACCGGGTTTGACCTAAAGGCAAACCCCTAATCCCTAACCCCCCAATCGTCTTCGCTTTTCTGTGTGTAGGTTGCAGGTACGCGGCTGAGATTGAAGATCTGGAATCCTTGTGCAGAGACGAACCGATCCCCCTTCGTTTGATGGATTTTTCGGAGGACCGTGGCGCCGGGCGCCATCGTCCCGACAACTTTTGCTCAAATTTGCAGGACAGCGCCGTATCGACATTTTACTGCTAATTCCAGGTCCGCAGCTTCATCCTATAACCTAAACTCAGTTTATAAGTGAATCTTTATGACTTTCTATGTATTCTTGGCTTAATTTCCTTAACAACATTCTTTACAAAAGAGGGTAGCCTTGCTTTCCTAACCCTTGAAATTCATTTAGCATCCAATCTTACATTGTGTGGGATTGAATCTTATGAGTTTCAACCCCTCTTTTGAATGTAAAGTCTTCCCCTTAAGTGAAAACCCATCGAATCCTAGCGAACCTCCCTTCTCTCTCCTCGGAGTCGGAAGAGGGGAGAACAACTAGGGTTCGACCGCAATTTTCCGCTTTACACTTATGTATTGTCAACTCGGAAACAAATTCTACCAGTAAATAGAATAGCGATGTCTGCAACCAAGGGAGTGCCAAGTCTCTCAGTCACAAAAATAAACCAAATAAGGGATCTATTGCTGAAAACCAGTCAATGGCAGCTATGGATCACAAAAAAATAAAAATAAAGGACACATCTGAGGGTGAAAACCTTTTTAAGGCACCTAAAGATGGGAGACTTGACACTCTTACTGAACATTATCATGAGTGATCACCCATATTGATTGAGCCCACTCAATCAATCAACATTGGTACTATAGAAGTAGCCAAAAACACACACCTGGTAGATTCTCTAACAGAGGAAGAAAGATCAGAATTTATAAATTTTTTTAAAGAAAAGGAAATCAACTTTGCTTGGTCATATGCAGATATGCCTGGAATTGATCCACAATTAATCATGCATCACTTGTCTATGGCTCCAGGAGCTAAGCCAGTTAAGCAAAAAATGTGAAAGACGAACCCACATGTGGCACTCATGGTCAAAGCTGAACTAAAGAAACTATTAGATGTCGGATTTATTCGACCTATTGACTATGTTGAATGGATTTCAAACATTGTGCCAGTTTCAAAACCAGATGACAATATTAGAATATGCACAGATTTTAGAGATGTCAACAACGCCTATCCAAAGGATGACTTTCCTTTACAAAGTATTGACATAATTGTAGATCTCACAATAGGCCATGCAATGTTATCTCTAATGGATGATTTTTCAGGATATAACCAAATCAAGATCACTCCAGAGGATCAAGATAAAACAACATTCACTTGTCCTTGGGGAACATATTGTTGGAATGTCATGCCTTTTGGCTTAAAGAATGCTGGGGCAACTTATCAATGAGAAATGACAACAATCTTTCATGATATGATGCATACCTTTATGGAAGACTATGTGGATGATTTACTAGCTAAATCCTTCACCAGAGCAGAACACTTAAGCATCTTAGAAAAGATTTTTGAATGATTGGAAAAATTCCAAGTCAGGCTCAACCCTAAGAAGTGTGTCTTCGGGGTTACATCAGGCAAATTATTAGGCTACATAGTTTCAGAAAAGGGAATTGAAGTGGATCCAGCAAAGGTACAAGCCATCATAGAAATGCCACCACCAAAGAATATCAGCCAACTCAGATCTCTACAAGGATGACTCCAATCAATCAGGTGATTCATTGCTCAGCTAGCAGATAAAATTCTACCATTCAATCATCTGCTACATAAAAATGTACCATTCAGATGGGAAGCCAAGTGTGCAGAATCCTGGTGAAAAATAAAAAATTTAGAAAAAGCAAAGAAAAAGATGCAATAAAAACAAATGGCGAAAACCTGGCAAATAGGCGCTATTGTGAGAGGACGGCTCCTCCATCTATTCTTATCAAACTTTTGTATCCATGCATCCAAGTCCTATTGGCCATTGATAAACACCTTTATCAAACTAAGCATTATCCAGGACATACTTAGCGTAGTCATTGTCCTTGTTTATCACAAATCATTTCATCATATCTCACCATGGCTTGGTAATCACTGTACATATCCATGATAGGGAATACATTTAGCTAGGGGCAACATCGATCTAAATCCTATCCTATCAACATATCATGCATTGCAGCAGACTAGGCAAATCATATCAAAACCAAAAATTCAAATAAACATAAGGAGAATAAAACACGGATACATTTAACGGATTCACAACACATGATGGATGATTTTTTGAAGTAACAAATGTTTGCATCTTGCATGAAGTTTTGACTATTTTTGCATTTGAACTCTTTTTGAACTATTGGATCCTCTACATTTTCTCAACGATGCATCGAGCTAGAGAAAGTAACGAGGACTCCAATATCTTTTTAGTCTTCTATCTGTGAGGCGATCACTTGTACTATACAATGACTTGTCTTGAGACGTGATTCAAAACACATCACTGAAGACATGAATCCACTTTACGCATACAAATGGTTTAATCTTGTATGTTTATCCGCAAGCAACATTCAGGTCGTCCTGGTTCACTTATACCTTGACGCTTATGCTATCTTGCAATATCAAAAATCATGTAAATTTTTCTCAGGTCATTATGGTTCAATTATACCATTATGCTATCCCAACAAACCAATGCTCAATGATGATACCTCCAAAAGAAAGCAAAACATGTGACTATATCGGGATGATCAATGTAGAATGAGGATGCTCAATTAGTTGCATATCATTTTACAATTAGTTGCATATCATTTTACAATTAGTTGCATATCATTTTACAATTAGTTGCATATCATATTATAAATTAGTTGCATATCATGCATCTAATTAGATACATCTCACATAATATCATATCATGGATCTCATCTTCAAGATACATCTCACAACATATCATATCATGCATCTCATTTTCAAGATACATGTCACATCACATCATATCATACGTCTCATTTTCAAGATACATCTCATTCCTCTTGCATTATCACATCATATTCATCATATGTAAAATCGCATAAGCATTGCGTCATCATATAAAGAGCATCATCCATAACACATCACATGAGGATCAAAGAAAATGGTGTCATATATATATATATATATATATCTCAAAATGCTCAAATGTACAAAATATGTCATGTCTGTGCCCAACACAACAAAATGATCAATATATAATAGAGACAATGTCTCTCAAGTGTGAATATCTCCAGATGGTGATGGTCTCACAGTAGATGTCCCAGCACCTGGATCTCTAGGTGGATCCTACCGAATAGGCCATGTCACGCCCCTCCTCTATGTCCTTGACCCCGTCTCTCGGGATCGACTCGATCTTGAGGCTGTATAACTCGGAACTCGACGCTCCCTGGGCACCATGTCCTCATAGTGCCTCCTATAGTACTCCGCCTCCTTGGCTCTCAAAGCCATCTCTCTCAAAGTGTCTCTCAGTGGGCCACCTATTGTCGCTCTCTGCAAACTCCCTGCAAGCTCCTCAGCTCGGCCTAGTCGCTCCAAAACTGTATCCCACTCCGTGGTCAGCAGTGTGATTTGTCGTTGCTATGACAATAGCTGTGCTTGCAATTGCTATACTGACAACTGTAGGGCCCTAATCTGTGCATCCTCCCGATGAGTCAGGATTCGAATCTGAAGGGGCACTTAGGAAGAAGTACTCACCATCCTTCCCCCTGACCTCGGTACTGGTGGGGGTAGCACATCAGTCCTCCTCCTCTAAGCCGACCATCTCAACTCATCAGTCCCTCCCACCACTGCTATCACCTCTCCTACTCTCTCCTCACCTCCTCCATAATCACCAAGCCTCCTCTCCATCTATCCATCATAGCCCACCGTACCACTCTCTCCACCCGAATCTCTCTATCCCCTCCACCTCTACCTCTGTCTCCTATCCTTCCCTGATCTCCTCTTCCTCATTGACCTAGGCCCTCTCCTCCATCATCTCCCCCATCATCAAATCCTCCGTCACCACCTCCCTCCTCCTCCTCATCATAAAAAATAGGATGCATCTCTGCTGGATTTGATATCCTCACCACTGCACGAGCTGCAAACAATTTGGCAAACTCCTCTGTCATGCCCACATCTAATATCTCAAGGGCGTAGTCCCATATCTGGCCAGCTAGCTGAACGAACTCCTCTATCGCCACCAAACTATCAATAGTGGGTCCCCAATCCGGTATGTCCTGCCTTCGTCGAGCATATAAGCAGGTCCCTTGTGGTATCCCCTATTGTCATCCATACTATCGCAAAACTCGAGTTGCTAGAAATCTCTCAATCACAAAGGGCGTCCGCCCTATCAAAAATCGGGACATGAAGACATAAGGCATCTCCATCCCATCCTCTGCCCAAACCTTACAACGTGTATAGGGTCACCAGATGACCATATCAATATCATCTAGAACCCTCCTCCAGTGCTCTAGCTTGCCCAGCTTACGCTGGACAACTATCCATCGATATCCATACACATATGCGCACCCGACAGGCCTATCTTTGTCCACCAGTGGCCTGGCTGTGGGAATATGCTCCCAACACCATACCTATGATAATGTCACACCAGTTGATAAACTGTCGTAACCCAGGTATACCACCTCATGCAAATCCCTATATAAGTGGGCCAACATAGCCGACCCCCATGCAAAGCGGCGGCCCTGTGTCACTATCTCCTCTAGAACAAATCCCCATCCTACGGACAGTCCCTTCGACCTTCGGTCGGGACATAAGAACCCACCTATGAAACCTGCCAGTACTGATGGAAGAGGAGCATAATCCAAATCTAAAAACTCCTGCAAAGGGATCTTGTATCCGCACACTGTATCATCCTGAAAGATTCGATATAGTGCCTCTATCCCACCCTCCTCCGATTACTCATACTGTAGCAATGAAACTACCATAGGAATCCAAAGAATCTGGTAGCAATCCTTTGGCATCACTATAATCTCGCCTGTAGCCAAATGAAAGGTATTCATGTCACTGTGCCACCTCTCAACCAGTGCTATCAATAACCCCCGGTTCACAATAAACCGAGGCATATCTAATAAGGAGGTCAAGCCACACCTATCAATAATGTCTCTGCCAGCCTGTGTCAATCATGGTATCAATGCCCACGGTCTAGGAAAATGCTCACGCGACTGCATCACTCCAAGACGCTCCTGTCAAAAAGCTAAACAAGTCCAATATCAGTTTCCTCATCAAAACATAGATATCAAAATCAAAATCATCTCAAAAACTTGAAAACTTTGAACAAATCTAAATCAAGTTTCACATCATATCAATCCATCAAATCATATCAACTTGTAATACAACTCAAGTTTCAAATCATATCAACTTGTAATACAACTCAAGTTTTCAAATCATATCATCTTGTAACACAACTCAAGCTCCGCAAATCATATCCAACATATTCATATCCAAAACTTGAAAACTTTGAACAAATCTAAATCAAGTTTCACATCATATCTAAATCCACATCAAATCTATAATAACTTGAAACATTGCAAATCCCATCAAGTTATGTCAGAACTCATATTGGATAGCTTATGACAGTAGACACATAGGCAGACAATTTGCACCTATCCTGGCAGAACTAACCTCCACCTACCAATTTTCTTCATCCAAAAAATCACATTTTACCACAAAATTTTTCCCTATGCGCTAAACAAACTTGTCTACGTGCTAAAAATATACTCATGCACTAACTTGTGCTCTTCATGCGCTACCCAACCTACCCAATGTGCTACCCTGTGCACCTAATGCGCTAAACTACTATTATGCGCTAATCTAGTTGACCTATGCGCTACCCTATATTTTTCAAATGCTACCTGATTTGGCAAACCCTACGCGCTATGAAATTTATCGTATGCACTACGAAACGACCCTGACGCGCTAAAACGTAAAATCTGAATGGCAAAATTAAAAACATGATAAAAAATGACAAAATAAAAAATAAAAAAGGGGTAAAAAATGTTGACTTACTGGCGGTCCATACGCGGTAGGCCTCCGATACCTCTGAACGTGCTCGAATCGATGAGAAGAGAAGGGAATCGACATTTTGTCTTTCTCTCCAAAAGTCTCTCTCTCCAAGGTCAACAAGCACAAATGAGACAAAACATTACACTTTTCCCCCTTTATAGGGTGAATTGAAATTAGGGTTTGGAGATGGGGCATGTATCTTGCTCGCGGTTTCCGTCTAACCCTAACAAACATTATTATCGGGAGATGAATCAACTTTTCACATTCCACATTGACAAATTTTTAAAAATGGAAACAAAATTATCAAATTAAATCAAATTTTTCAAATTTTGATTCATCTCCCGAGGGGGCATTATCAAACATCATTTATCAAATCTGGGGCACGACATGAAAATCTTAAAACGACATCACACTGATCATAATCAAATTTTGACGACACATCATTTTCTTTGAATTAACATGTGCACACACGTCACTTCAAAGAGGGGCAAAATGTAGATGTATAAAAATGACCATATTCCTAAAATGAATATTTTATGTTCATTCCTCTATTTAGTTAAATCTAATTTAATTAAATTACCTACATTCTTCTATTTTATTAAGTAAATTATTCAATTTACTTAGTTAAATTCACTTATGTCATTTAATTGAATAAATCATTTTATTCAATTAAACCCCTTCTCTCTACTTTTAATTAAATTTATATTTAATTAATAGTTTACCCCAAATTGAATCAATCTAATTTATTCAATTTCCCAAATTATAACTAAATTGAAATAAAACATTTTTTTTTAATTAGATCCTTTTATTCCTCATCCACTTGCAAAATCTGACATCTCCCACTTGCCTCCTAAACCCCCTTCTAGACTCTTCTAATCACTTCTAAATTAGCCTAACCCATATCCTAAATATTGTCACATCCCTAAGCAAGGGGAAGTCACTTCTCAAACCCTCAAAGTCTTTGAAAACCATTAAAGGCTTCAACAACTTAACTTTGAAAGTCTTCCAAACCATTAATGGTTAACTCAACCCTCCAGCATGATTAGAGACTTTCTCTAAACTCGACCCACATCTAACCTAGGGGTCTCATCAAGCATTCATTGCTTTGACCATGGTTATCCCTTTAACCCTTGCACAAGAGTTTATCCTTTGGGTAAAAGCTTTATCCAATGGATAATCTTAACCTAACCTTAACCCTTACCCCCTAGGGTAACCATGAGCTCTTCTCAAGCATTTAATGCTTCCTACCTCTCCTCTCAACTGGTCTTATGTTGACAATTGTCACCATTTCATTGGTGAAAATTGTAAACATGGATTGCCAACTTTCAAACTTGACCCTTGATTAACTCTTTCAATCCTGGCCATCCATTGCCCTATTTTCACTATAAATAGAGCTCTCCTTCCTCCATTTTAAGGATCCATGCAAGCTTTAGTATCTCATTTATGCTCAATTTTATCAACACATTTAGCCTCTTTTGTATTAGGAAATAGTCTAAATAAGCATTTTTAGAGTATTTTCTTTATCATTTCTTAGAACATCAACTAGTATATCATGTTAGGATAGTGTTTCTACTAATCTTGTCATCTTATAATCTAGTTTGTTGCATTTGTAGAATCATGCATAGCTTAGGATGTATTTCCATAACTAAATCAATCTAAAGCATCCCTCGTTCTTGCATTAGCCATCCCTAAGTCACTTTGCTCAGTGATCTGAGAGCAAAGGCATTGGCTTGAGGGACCTTGTGAGATAGAGAACCATGGAACCAACCTTGGGAAGTTGAGTCATTCTTCATGACTCCATAACTTGCACCAAGAAGTCCTGTGGGTGTGTGAGCAAGCCTCTTTGAGACCATTTTTTCACATTTTGAGTTTCATAGACCCGCTTTTCCTGCACACAATGTCATTAAATAAATTATAAAAGTTAATTGTGGGTATTATGATGGACATTGATCCATGTATTATATATTATGAAAATTTGAAATAACGTATATTATTGTGAAAACAATTGATTGTTTCTTATTATTTTATAATTCTTATTACATATAAATACAATTACAAATATATTTCAATTACACATTAATATTGTAATAATGTATAAAAAGACCAAACACAAGAAACACATATCACAAAACAAATTTCCTTACCAATATTTTTAAGCTAAATATGTTGTCATTAAATAACATTTATCAACTTAAACAAACATGTTTAAAGTATCAAGAAAAAAAGTTATAATAAAAATTCTCAAAATTTATTATGTATCTTTTCATAATATTCTTAAAATAAACACTCTATTATAACTAAACTAAAAAATACTTTTTAAAATTTATTTATTTTTTAAATCAATCTTTAGATGAAACTCCATAATTCATTGGCAAACATTTTTTTCAAATCCCACTAGAATATTATGTAACCATCAAATATTATTGTTGAGGTATTAAGTTTATGATAAATGAAAAATATACCAAATTTTGTCCATTGAGTCCCTCTTAAAAGGGAAATAATTAAAATAAAGGGAAATAAGATGTTCAAATTTAACCCAAGACATGTGATCAATTTTTGAGACGAATAATGAACATGAAAAGCATAGAGGAAGTATTGGAAAAGTAGGTGAGAAGTTAAAGAGTTAAGTAATTTTTTACTATCAAATTGGAATACAAAAATCATTTATATTTGACGATAAAATAATTATATATAATTTATTTTAAAAGCATTGTATCATGTAGAACAATTCTGGTGGTGAGGATTGGTCTTTATCGTCAAATGTAGGCAAAGAGGAAAATAGTGTCTATTACACTATATTTTGGGTTTCCAATCATTGGATGGGAAATAAATAAGCCGATCTGGAGCCCTTCGATTTTGAGAATGTTGTTTGCGCGTTGGCTAGCAATACTATATCACATGTGTTCATATTGGGGGGGTTTAATATCTTGAAAATCTAAAGCAATATATTGCAAATATATTAAGGACGTAGGGGTTTTATAAATTTAACACCGGAATACAAATATTATAAGGTATTTTTTATTTGACAAATGTCAGAATTAGGGGCAAAATTTCTAGGGGTTAGTTCATTTATGTGCATCCTGATTGGTCGAGATTGGGTTAAATTATGCTTGACTTGTTGACGTAGTCATATCCTTTGTCATTATTGGCCCGCACAGAGACTATGGGCCCACCACCTTTGTCTTCATTCAACCTCATATGCCTGTGGGCTTTTCTCCTTCTTATTATTACCAGGACGCGTCTATTCTGGCTCCAAAAGTGACCTGTCGTACCAACGACATGCATCGACATACATGTTCGAGACATGCATACCATGCCAATTTGGCGTAGGCGCCATACCCAGGGAAATTGACATGGAGTTGTCTTGGACTCGGCTGTTACAAACGTCAGGGCCCACACGAAACTACGTGGACATGCCAGAGGATGACGGATCCTGGGCCGCGGCTCGCATTGGTGTGTTGTGCCTAACACTCACATTAAAAGCCATGGAAAACAAACAACTGGCGGCAAGTGTAGATGATCGTGTTTGTACGCGAAAACGAAGGGAAAAAGAGGGCGCAGGCTTCCAAACTGCGGTGGCTCCCTCCAAAACGTCTCGTACGTGCTACTGACAGGTGGTGTCCTTACTCAGTCAATCGCAACCATTCAGTGAAAAATCAACCATGTAGAATGCGCCACTAACACGCGTGTTAGGAAAACCGTAGTACACCCTGTACCATTTCAGCAAAATACCGATGCTATTTTCTGTGGCCTCATGTGGAAAAAATCGCAGTCGTTCATTGAAAAATGGACGATGTAGAACGCGGACGTGCCACTTCCCACTAACACGTGTGTTAGGTGAACCGTACGATGTGTCCTCCCACCATTTTCTGCGTGTTGTGGAAAAAAGGAAGAATAAAGGGACTAATGCGCGATTAAAGAAAGTGTCCAAAGTCCTCATTGTTGAAGTGTTATGCTATTTTTGAAGGCAAAGAAGGGTTTCAAGAAAGAGGCAACGAGGAGTTACTTTTCAAGGGTAGCCTGTGTTCATTTCTGAAGGTTGATAGGTATGTTGAGTAGCCATTTTTTTTTTGGTTGTATACAGTGGGAAAATTTGCATGTTTTGGTTTATACGTAGTGCAAAATTTTTATTGTTTTGTTTTGCTTTGGTTATTCTTGTTTTGCTCTAGTTTGAAATTATTCGCGTTAGGGTTAGATATCGGGCTGGATGCGTGTTTGTTGGCTCCAAAATCTGTGGTAAAATGCATGACAAAAACACGTTTTAGTCTCTCTGTACTGCCATTTTGGTGGGTGATTGGTGTTAGGTTGCCCGCGTCTATTTGGTCTGTCATTTCTGGGCGAAGCTATTTAGACTTTCTTTTTGCTACAACCTTCACATTTGGTGACATTTCCATTGTTGCGCTTTTCAATATGAGTCTTACCGATAACCTCATCGGTTATTGGCAAGACAATATTATGCTTTTGCCACTTCTCCGATGTAACCATCATTGCCTTATTAATTTATTCGGCGAGAGTAATGTCGATAGGTCTGACCTTGGATTTCCATGCGTTGTTATCGGTTTTGTTGCTTCTCCAATTGATTTCCATGCATTGTTAGTCACGCAATAGCCGCGGCCTTGCCGACTCCGTCGTACGCATTAAGTAACACATGATTACGTGTGTTAGTCCTTGGGTGATTAACAATTAACACACGTGTTAGTCCTTGGATGATTAACACTAATATTGAAATTATCTTCAAATGATTCAAATGAATATGTAGAAATGCCCATATAAATTTGTAGATAATTTTACACAAGGTTTTTTGTCTTTTTTTTAAAAATATGATTTACTATTTATTACATAAATAGTCTAAAATAACAAAAAAATTGTCTATTTTGGAGCTGTGGCCGAACGCGTAACCTATTTTGCAATTAACAGCTACAATTGAGTAACCTATCGCTAACACGTTGTTTTTGGCTGAAGCTATTTTGGCTCCAAAACAGACCTTTTGTACAGCGTGTTAGCGACAGGTTAGTCAATCAGAACCATTTATTACAAAATCAATGGTGTAACATGCGCGACTAACATGCATGTTTGTCAATCTGTACTGCCATTTTGGAGCCAGAACGAAAGGTCCGCTTTGGAGCGGGAGCATCTATTGTACAACGTGTTAGCATTGTGTTAGTCAATCGTTGCCCGTTCATTGCAAAATCGACGGTGTAAAATGTGCGACTAATAGGTGTGTTAGTCATTGCGTACTACCATTTTGGAGCGGTCATGGGCGAAAGCGCATAACACGCCTTGTTAATTGAAGAAACTTTTGATTAGCTATGTGCATCATATAAATCCTAGGTTTTCATAGGATAGCATGATATGGAAATGTGTAAGTGTACAAAAATGTCCATAGACAATTGTGCAGAAACTTAGATTGTAGAATAACATGGAACATGTGGTAGATGAACTTAGTTATTAGAAAGCACTAAAAAATTAAGGCATAGGTTGATAAAAATTGAAATAATTTATAGACGTCGTTGTTAGTCTGATAGATTTGCATGTCCATTTTGGAATCACAGGTATCTCGATTTGAAATATGGAGGCCATCTTTTCTTTAGAAACAAGCAAAACACAGGTCGCATTTTGGGGACGAATAAGCGATGATAGGTTGGTGAACCTTATTATCTATGAAGACACCACATTCCTATTTTTGGTGAAGTTGATCCTTGGGTCTGTGTACGTAGATGGTGGATGGAAGTACAGAATGAATGCAGTCATAGTGCCTCTGTTTATGGCATGGTGCTTGGAGCTCTGACTTGTTCTGAAAGTCAGAGAAATCATGAACAAGTGTGTGAAGAAGGAATGGCTAGGCAGAATGGAAGCTTTATTAGGTTTGGCATGAGACATGGATGACTTTGAAAGTGTGGGTGTAGCGTGGATTCAGATGAGTGAATTCACTCCTCTCTTGCGACTGTTCTTGCTCTGGAGTGCGACATTCGATAAAGAGGCTAGAAGAAGTGTAGCATAGACTGGGATGTATGGTATTATGCCATACCTTGAGACAGTCGATGTTTGGGAAGCGTGTGTGGAGATGGAAAAATGGGGATCTTGGTCGGAATATAGAGCACTTCTGCAATGAATGGTTCCTGCACGCACAAAATGACAGGATCGACCTTGAGGAAGAACAACTAAGAAGGTTCGTGTGCTACAGTTCGGTGAAGGCTCCAGTAGGGAGACAAAAATTAACCAAGTTAGGAACATGGAAGTGTTGGACTTGGAAGAGGGCACGGTCACTGTTCACGTGGCATAGCGAGATGGCACATACAACCTTTTTTGAAGCAAGGACTGTGTTTTTAAAAAAAAATAATTTTTGAATGTGTTATGTATGGACCGTTATGTATATTGTCCACTGACTTTAATGGTCTAGTCGGCTAGCCGTCGAGGTTTATCTTTTAGAATATAAACATTTTCAGAATTAATATAAAATATAGCTTTACCGAATAAAATTTTTTTTTGTTCACACCAACTGGTACACTTATCTTCTCTGTTTTGAAATTTTTGTTAACATTTCATTATATATGGTGAAAAAACAAATTTTTTTGATTGTATGTGCATGAAATTGTTGTATAACATCAAAGTCAAGAATTTGAATATATATGACTACAAATAAAATAAAGTTCTTGTAGCACAATTGAGTTTCTATTCTAGTCATTTTGGTCATTCTCAAAGCATTTTATATGCCATTTTGGTCATAACCAATACTTCATCAGTTGCCTAACCACCAATTTGCTAAAAAAATGCAAAGTTTCTAAAAAGTTGCAAAAAGTTGTCAAGCAACAATGACAACTTTTGGTCAGATATGCATTTTTACTTATACTGAACCTCCTAGCATGACTTCCTAACATTAAACTAATATGCGTAAATGCCTAATGAGGCTTTAGAAGTTGTTTTAGATCATAATGCAAATTTATGCTATTTTGGGCTTACAAGGGCTCATAGGCCAGATTTGAGAAAAGTAACAACCTAGGGGATAATCATCCTTGAAATGACTATCAAACACACATGTGGAGCTCTAACTATTCCATTATTCAAACACCTAATCCAAAATATGGACCATCACCTCAAAATGTGGAAAATGCATAAAAAATGGTAAATAGTTTCCTAACACCTCACTTGGTATGATGAATCTCCTTAGCATGGTCTTAATTTCCCTATCTCTTCCATTTGGTCGAACAAGCCATTGGTGCCCAAAACCACAGATTGGAAAACAAAAAGACTTGCCAAACCCTCAAGTAGTGCAATCAGCCTTGGGCAACGAACAGGGATGGTCGAAGACCAATTCCCTCTGCACTTCAGACTCCACTAAACCCAGGTGGGTGTGCCTCTTCCTCTCAAGCACAAAAGAGGTTATTTATAGTAGATTTAAACTTTACTAAGATAGTTCTTCACAAGATAATTTCCTGTTGCTGCTGACTGCTTTTATTTGAATGCTTTTAAAAATTGAAAACTGAATGAAAAGATAATTATGTACAAAGATTGTTATATTTTGGAAATAAAATGGTTTTAGGACATTCAAGAAATATGCAATAGAATAATTCAAAAGGTTTCAAAAGAATACTTCTCTCTCAAGGACCTAATGCATATTAAATTAGGATCTCAAAGAATTAACAACATAGCAGTGCCTCTGTCTCAGAATATATTGATACTTTGTGGACAGATAATATTATCAACTCAAGAGACAATATGAATAATCACTATAATGGTTCAGTATGTCTCACATAAACAATAAGAACCCAATCTCACATTTAATGTAACAGAATGTGATTGACATTACAACAAATTCTTAAACAAATTTATGAAGAGGACAAAGCATGTTTCATCAACAAAGAAAGTAATCAACACATTTGAAGTAGAAATAGTGAATCTTGTATATTAATGTCTGAGAAATGATAGAACACAGAAGCTATACTTGGAGATACTTCATTATAATTTTCTTACACAAAATGACACTTCTGCTTCCTATAAAATTTCCTAATACATATGACTTTCAGTCCTTACAACAATGATGTTCCAAACCAACGCCCCCCCCCCCCCCCCCGCCCCCCCCAAAAAAACTCCCTTTGTTACGCAAGATGACTCAATACAAATACAAATGCTGAAAGACAGGAATGAAAGGACACACCCTTTCATTATCTTAACAACTAACTGAACAAAAATTAAAACACCTAACCAAGATATCAATTACATTACATAAACTAAAACACCACATTAGGACTTTCGATCCAGCCACTGTCCACATTTTTTAATATGCCCCAAGTAGGCTAGATCCTTATATGTTATAGCATTGGAGATGGCATCCTTGGCTGCATTCTCAATCACATAAATTTTTTCCAATTGATCGATCGTGTCATTCATGTCAAGGACATCTGCTCTAGCGATGGCTTGGGCTGCATTAAGCATAGACTTGCACTTAGAGATCCATACGGTTTGGTCTTTGATCACACCTGCATCATCTACCAGAATGGGAACCCCATGCTCAACAATCTGCTGGCATTCATCAAATTCAGACTTCAATGCCTCTGTAACTCCATCATGTGTAACAAGTAGACCCTGCACCTTCTTTTTTTCTTTCTCTTTGGTTGTTGCATCCTGTAACATCATGTCAAGTCTATCTTGAATTTTGGTGTGTGAAATCATATTGTCCATGTTCCTTTGATATTCACCCCACAATTCATTCAATGCTTTCTCCATATTGTCATACCTCCTACTTAGCAACACGCAAACGGTATCGGCCCTAATGCTCTTCATCTGTTTTTTCAACTTGTTATGTTCATAAGATAGCTTTTTAATTTTTTTCTTCCATTGGCCTCTTGAATCTGTAATTTGGGGAACAGGGTGCCCACTCCTCTTAAGGGTCTCTTCATACAAAGCCTTATACTTATTCTTCTCTGCTATGTCATGTTTCATTTGGGCCTTATTAAAATTTGAAATATTGATACTCATGTCAGCTGTGAGTATAGGATCTACTTCTCCAACCTTCAAGGTCATCATGTGACCAAAAGCTTTATCTACATCAATGATTTTTGGCCTCTTATTAGGAGGATATAAGGCCCACAATAACATTTCTTCCTCCTTTGGATCATATCTTGATCCAATAAAAATATCTTGCACTCCTTGGATGTTTAACTTCATATCCTTATTATCTGAATGTAACAAAGAGTAAAAAATAAATGAAGCACTCAGGTCCCATCCTGGAAACACAATTATTCTTGCCTCTACTAGCAATTGCCTACCCCTTTGCGGGGTCATAGTCTCAACTTCTGTGTCAATGTCTTTCTTCAACCTCATCATCATTTCTGCTTCATTCTCAGGGGTCACATTTGGCACTGCTTCCCTCAATTTCTTACCCTTGAAGTGGTACAGGAATGATTTGAATTCCTTAGACTTAATGAACTGATCATCAGATACAAAAGAAACATGTTATGCCATTCTTTCATCCGTCTTTGCATTTGGAGCAACAATAAGCCTATCCTCTACCTCCGAATCCTTCTCCTTCTCAGGGGCACGAAGCTTGGAGACTACTTCATTTTCCCTTGAGTCACTTTGGGTTAGTTCTCCCTCCATGTTTTCTAGTCTTTGCCTTCTTTCCTCTAGCTTCTTCTCCAAGGTCTCCATAACTCCTGCAAGCTTTTCCACCTCCTTATTCCTGCACATGTCTTCAAATTCATCCTCCTCATGGAGGTAGTCTCCCAAATCTTGTCTTTTCCTGCTTGAATGGATGTAACCCTCAGGATCATAGCGTGCTCTAGATAGGTGTTGAAACAAATTGTATTCATCCACAAGCTTCCTGTTAATGGCCTCGTATGCCCTAGTTGATATTGTAGACACCTAAAAATGTCTCATTGATCATGTACTAATTATTCCTCTAATTGATTAAATAATCTTTATTATTTAATTAATTGAATTAATCTATTTCTTCTAATTTCATATTTCCTCATCATCTTATTAATTATTCTATTTTCCTATTCTTTAATCATTTTAATCATTTTCTAATATTAATTAAATAATAATTATTTAATTAATTATGGTTAATTCCCCAATTTAAATAATCTTTATTATTTAAATAAGTTACTAATTATTCAATTTCTATCTTTAATCATCTAATCATTCAACCCTCTTCTGAATATTAATTAAATATTAATTATTTAATTAATTGTGATTTAATCCTTTAAATTAAATAATCTTTATTATTTAATTAAATTCCATTTCTAAATAATTAAATAGTTTCTTTAAATTATTTAATTAGCTAATTAGTTCTTCAATTCCAAATCTCCAAATTCTAATTTCATTTAATTTCATATTCTTCTAATTTCTTCCAAATTCAATTACATGTGCATGATTTCAAAAACCAAATTGAAAATCAAAGTCAAGTTCTAAATATATTCAAATACTAAATTGAATTAATAAATTCAATTATTTGAATAATATCTCATGCAAAGATTAAATTAATAATCTAAATCTAAATGCAAGCACATGCTAACTAAATTAATCAATTAAATCAATTAATTAATTAAATCATTTATCTCTTCAACTTCTATTTCCATCTTTCAGTTAGCTTTTTCTAAATTAAGCTCTCTGTGTCATCCTCTTTATTTTCTCCAATCATTCTTTTTCTTCCCTCAGTCAGGCTTTTCTCAATCAGTTGACCCAAATTAATCTATTCAATCTATTGAGTTTCACTCCTACAATCAACAGTTCAACTATCAATTTTCATTTGAGCTCACCTGAGTTCACACCTCTTGATCAATCTATTCCACCTTTCAATCAATCTCATCCAATTTTCTATAAATTGAGCATCCAATCTCCATTTTCAAAAATCACAAACTTTGAATCTTTGTGTCACTTGCAGGTTACCAGCGCAATATCAGAGAGCCATCATACCACGAAGAGGACAAGAGCAATGGAAGTTCTACGCAGTCACAAAATAGGGAGATTTTGATTTAATTTGATGATTTATAATTCCTATTTCTTAATTATGTTATTTCATTGTATTGTTTTTTAAATTCTGATTAGGATAGGGATTCATGATTTCCCTTGTTTCTAATTGATTACTTTGTTAATAGAAGATGAATTTTGCATCCCACATTTTGGTGAACCCGATGTGAACTAACATCAATTTAACCTTTTCTGTGTTCTGTGTTATTTTTGCAAATTGTACAGATTTTTCATTTTTTTTGCAGGTTGCACGAATTTTGAGAAAAGATTTTCCATTACGCAATCAAGCTTACATCGTCACACAATCACATAGATAGTATCACACATTTGACCCTTCAGGGTCACACATTTGTTCAGACAAGGTCATGCAATCGCCCTTTTGGGATCACACATTCGCATGAAGCTTTGCTGTTTAATTTTTTCTTCCATCTTTTATCAGTTCTATTTAATTCTATCTTAAAATTGGTTAATCCGGGATCAGAATGCTTTTTATTTCATAATTTGATTAACACTATTTATGACAAGAAAATTTCAATTCAATATTTTAGGTGCAAGAAGGACGAAACAACAAAGGAGAGAAGCCAAACGATATCAAAAAGTTCTCCAGGTAGAAAAATTGATACAAGATTCAGAAGAACAACTGGCCTTAGATAGATATAATAGCCTAGTTCTTTCTTATGCAGTTAAATATGATCTAATCAATATTGAATGGATGACGAGGGATTTGGTTAGGGCTTCATAATTGGTTTCGCAGGTTCCTGATCAAGTTTAGTTTTCTTGTATTTTTCTAACTTTTTTTTTTTTGTTGTTGTTGTCTACATTCTATCACGTAATCAACCTGTTAGTGCTACACAATCGACCAGATACCATCATGCATTCGGTCTATTAGATTTACGCATTCGGTCTGTAAGTATCACGCAATCGCTCAAGTAGTATTATGTAATCGCCTCTATCAAGTTTTGAGTTTCTGTTTTTTATTGGTTTAATTTTACTACTAATCTTCTGTTTGCAGCCTGTGGCGGATTCGCAGACAGGATTAGATTAGTAATTTTCCATGCACACTTCACACTTCAATTTTTAGTGCTTAAAATCAACAACAGTTAAAATTGACATGCATGGATAATCTCACACTTCAATTTTTAGTGCTTAAAATCAACAACAGTTAAAATTGACATGCATGGATAATCTCACACTTCAATTTTTAGTGCTCAAAATCAACAATAGTTAAAATTGACATGCATGGATAATCTCACACTTCGTTGTTGGTGCTTAAAATGAACATGGGTTAAAATTAACATACATGCATCTTACACTTGGTTTTTGGTGCTAAAAAAACAACAAATGGTTAAAATGGACATGTATGCCTTCATACTTGGATTTGGTGTTTAAAATTGACATGCACATGCGTATCTAACACCTAAATTTGGGCTATAAAATGAATGTGAATTAGGCTACATTAGATTAAATCATTTTTTTCATTTTCTTAAGGGAAAATAACTTTTTATTGTTTCTGGGGTGGACCTACTGTTGCACTAACTGACTTTCTACCCACCATTGGGCTCTTGGGAGAAAGAAGGAAGGTGACAAAGACATGCAAATTTTATTTTGTTCTATGTAGTGAGGGGTATCTTTGACTAGGGATTTCATCACCCCACAGAGGTACTTTGAATTGGGATGCATTGGGGATATCATCTCTCCCAGCGTACTCTCGAGTGGGTTTTTTGAGCCGCTATATAAATATATTGGTCAGGCAGCTAGAGTGTTGAGTGAATTCGACGTATGTGGGGGCCTTCCCTGCATTGATAAGCTCAACTAAAGCCTTAAGTGGCTTGCTCTGAGAATCCGTCGTTGGATCGGGACCCCTCAAAACCTAATACTAAGAACCAATTTAGTTGCCAAAAATCCTACATTCAATGGTTCCAGGAGTGTGGATCGTACCCCATAGATACCCTTCATGTACCTTACACTATGATACATGAATCCCTTGGCTAAAAGATCCTTGGATCTTTGGGGTAAGAGAGACTGGCATGCCCGAGAAGTGTGTGCCATGGAGTGGACCCAGTACTGCCAGACTCTCTATCTGTTTATTTTGTGTCGGTATTTCGTAAGGGCCTCACTGAATGATGTCCACTATCCAGCCTAAGATTGCTTTTTTATGTATCGTTGTGCTAGACCAGTATTGAGTCAGTCCCTTGTTCTATTTCAGGCCCTATCCCACGTATCTCTGAATTTTCTGAGATTATCTGAAAATTGAGTCAGTTAGCTTTACATACCTACCAACAATTGTTTCCAGATTTGGAAAACTACAAAACTTGTCCTACACACAAATTTACAAAAATCAAAGTCCATTTTGAAACCGATTCTCAAAAGTCCTTACATACTTGTGACCCTAGGCAGTCTTTTACATAGTCTTTTGCATAGTCCTAAATTACGTCCTCATTATCGTCCTACGCTTTTTGCATAGTCCTACTTACGTCCTCATTATCATCCTACATCTTTTGCATAGTCCCACTTACGTCCTCATTATTGTCCTAAATCTTTTTCATAGTCCCACTTACATCCTCATTATCATCCTAAGTCTTTTTTGCATTATCATCCATATTAGTTACATTATCATATACGTCTTCATCTAGACCTCATATATGTCTAAGTCCATTGTCAGTTATAGGTTCATAGCATGTGCATTCATGGGTCTCCCAGGTGATGGTTTGCTCCCCTTCGAGCAACCTAATCTAGTTCCAAACGATGGTCAACAAGAAATCATTGATGGTCTACCTAACTTAGCTTGGGATTTAAGAAGAAGTGCACCTCAATATATAGGAGTCATACACAAGATAAACATTGAGTCTAGGATTTCCCGTATAATTGATAGAGAGATTGAAGCTGAACAACTTCGTCAATAAATGGAAAGACTTGCATTAGAGAAATCTAGAAATGCTAAAAAGGTCTCACATCAAAATCCTCAATAGAGTTTAGTATAGTCTTGCATACCTCATATTTACGTCTACAGTCTAGTGTTAGGCCATCGTCTTGCATAGAACCACCTTCATATAGGCAATTTTAGATGCCCGTCACAAGGTCACAGAAAGCGAAAGGAATAATGGACTCGAACAACACACAGTCTATAAACCCTACTTGGAACATGGACATGTCAACAGGTCAACACTCAGGTACACAGACAACGTCCACCATAAATGAATTACAACAGTATTTGACAAAGGAAGAAAGTGAGTCCGCACAGCAAGACCCACATGTCCTCATGATCCTAGATGCACTTATACATAGCGATAGGGACAAGTATCTTTAGCTATTAATACAAAATGGGGCAAAAATACTTGAGGATTTTGATGTCACAAAGATTTTACCACTAGAAAAAATTTTTGGTCAAGATAACAGTCAAATACCACCCATGACACAAATACAAGCAATGACCTCCATTTTTCCTCAAAACGTACCTATCCAAACAAATGTCAACACAAATGCAAACTTTCAAACAAGTGTGTCATCCTCAGCAATCAATGCTAGTATACCATCACAGAGCATACCGATAATATCAAGTGTCTCCACACCTATTCAAACACAAGCAACAAGTGCAACCCAACCTCCAGTTTCCTATTCTATGGGATCCACATATAGTCAACAAAATGCAAATCTAGGTATTGCCAATACAACAAATACAACTCAACCAAACATGGGTTCGCATATCAGCTATTTCACAGTACCTAGTGGAGCGCACAACACACAAGGTTATAATCTTGGTACCTTCCAACAACCTCCTAGTTATGCAACCATGAAACCTTTTGTGGGACATACACAAACACAAGGTATACCTTTGACACAAACAGAATTATGACACAACAAATACATAATTTGCAACAACAAATGACGACAATGCAAACTGGTAATGATAAAAAGAGCTACACAATGCAGCACCTACGTCCTTATCCATTCGATCACACATTATACATGCCACCTTTCCCACAACATTTTGAAATGCCCAAATTTGATAGATATCAAGGGAAGGGTGATCATAGAGATCATATTAGAGAATTTTTTACGGCATGTATAGAAGTTACCTCAGAAGATACTTATCTAATGAGACTATTTCCTAAAAGTCTGGGAGGTCCAGCTTTAGAGTGGTTTTCACATTTACCACCAACCATCACATCATGGAAGAATTAGTTGAACAATTTATAGCAAACTTCTCTCACAACATTGACACCCCGGTTACTTTGATGGAATTATGTGCCGCTAAACAATACGAGAATGAAACATTTGCATCCTTCATACAACGATGGAGGGCTCTCTATAGGAGGTGCAAGACAGTTATCCCAGAAAAAGAGCAAGTGGATATGTTTACGGAAAATTTTATTCCTAAGATTAAATATCCGATACAAATGCAATGTCTAACCACATTCAAACAAATCATAGAAAAGGCTCTCAAATGAGAGAAGGGATTATTAGAACAAGGTCTTATTAAGTATGGCAACACCAACAACAATGACAAATCTAAGTTTTGGTCAAAAAACAAAAATGTGACCAATGATGGTATTGTAGACGCCGGAATGATAAACAGAACTCAACCCGTTTTATCTTTGGGAACCAGTTAGTCAACAAATCCACATACAGGGAATAACACAACATCAGCAAATGTAAATGCGACACAAAACATGATCACAAGATACCCCAGGGTAAACACTCCAAGATGAAATTACACACGTTTAGGAGAACCAATTGAGTCAGCGCTCAAAAAGTTAATACAAACAAACATGATCCCTTTACTTGAAGTAAGAGTGTATGAATCAGGTCCTTTCAAACCCACATGGTGGAATGATAATGATTTCTGTGATTATCATAGGACTAAAGGTCACAAAATGACAAGTTGCTACAAACTGAAAAACTTGGTCCAAGATATGATAGACCAAGGGGACATCACAATTGATACTGATAAGACCTCAACAAACACAAATCATACAATTTTTAAGGATCCTTTTGTTAAGCATGACAAGGGAAAAGCTACCACATCAGGTACCCAAGACAATACGACTAACTACACAAAGGTCTCATATGACTACACTATTCATGCCATTAGCTCAGGAGATACAACAAACAATGATTCACAAGAAACACCTAATCAAGAGGACCAATATAAAGATACTCATAGATATGATAACCAAATTTGCATGATATTTGAAGCACCAAAGTATGATGATGATACAAATCTTTGTCTCAGAGACTGGGGACATGATCAACCATCTCACTCAGGTTGGTTTGAAGATGAACTCATTGGACATATTATGGATGTCAAACATACACATCAAGACTATGAAGAGGGATTTAACATAAATCTTGATAAAACAACCTATGATACAAATGATACACTTGCTACAATCACAATTACTCCCAGAGACAGAGACTATGCAATGGTTACTCGTAGGTCAAAGGTAACTTTACAAGGGATACCATAAAATCAACCACCAATAGTAGGGACTTACAATGTAGTTCAGCAACTTAAGAAAACTCTGACACATATATCATTATTCGAACTATTGTGTATTTCACCCAATCATAGAGCTATATGTTATCACTGTTTAAAAAATGGGTTTTCCTTTCCCATAATAGGCTATGATTTTGAAATTTTGAGTAAGACACATTATCAATTGCTTCAGGTCAGTGTAATCCCTAAACCCTAAACCCTAAACCCAAAAACCCTCTAGTTTCTATTCCTTCATTACTTTATCCACTTAAATAATGGGTCCTGGGGTCGTAGGAAGTGTCCCCCCTTGTCATTTGCCTAGGCGGTCGTGTGAATTAATCGTAAAATTTATGCCTTATGTATTTTCCTCCTAATGTTGTCGGGCCCAGTAAGTGGTGTGCATCTCTCGGGTGGATCTATGGTTTTCGCTATTTCACCAGGCAAAGTTGCACGTGGTTTAAAATTCATGAAGTTGTGAAAAGGCTTTGCGTTCTAAATAGCGATTTTGGTCCGGTCTAAAGAGGTCTCATCTTGTTCAAGATCCAATGGCTGGCGTTATTTCACAGCTTGAACTTGCAAGCGAAATACCTTTCGTGAAATGGTGAAAGCGTTTGGTGGGACCCTGCATGCGAGGATTTTCTAAGTGACTAAAAGGTGATCAAGTCCCATTTGATCTGATGGTTTGCGCTATTTCGCAGGATGAAAATGCTCGACAGTTATCTTTCATGAAGTTGCGAAATGACATGGCATTCCAAATAGACAGTCTAGCTGGTCAAGAGGGTGAGTAAGATGGTGACACTTGGCGGAGGCTACAATAGTCAGCAAGCCGGGTCTAAGAGTTAAATGGTGGGTCCCAGAGGTGAGTCATGCCGCGGGATAAGAGGTGACCTAACAGATGTAGGTGGCAAGAATTAATTGGAACCCAGTGTTTTCTCTCGGCAAATGAAAGACTGACATGTCAGCTCTGAAAGTGACTAGATGCCAGGTGTTCAAGGTTGGGTCGGAGGGCCCAAGTCTACCAGAGTCTGCTCAGATGGTTAGGCACCTAACAAGTAGAAAATGATCTGATGGCCTACGTGATTTTGTAAGGATAAAATGCTCGTGCTTTATACCCTGTGAAATGGCGAAAAGGTTTTTCGTCCCCAAAGGCAGATAAAACAGAAGGTTAAAAGAGGATATACTTTGTTTTGATCCAATGGTCGGCGCTATTTCGTGGTTGCGAGATGCTTGAAGAATATGCTTCGCGAAATAGCGAAAGTAAAAAGGGTTCATCCAAGTGTCATGATAGATGGTGACGTGTCCATGGACACGTGGTTTTAGAAGAAGCTGTGGGCCCGCCAAGGTGAAACCGGCAGTATAAAGGAGAGACACATGGTTGATGTTGAATTAAATGCGAAGGGTTTTCCAAAGCCAATGGTTGAGTGCCACGTGGTAGCTAGTAGCCAATGAAAAGGTGGTGTAAGTAAAGCAAGCATAAAGGTTTCCCTTAAAGGATGGTCATCTCTGAATTGATCCAACGCTTCGCGCTGTTTTGCAACCTGAAGTTGATAGATGTTTAAGCTTCACGAAATAGCGAAAAACCACTAGCAGTCAAAGTAAAGGCGCGGTTAGTAAAGATGTTGATGGTTTCGATCAAAGTTAAACATTGAGTAGTTAGAGTTCCATCTAATGCCGGGCGCTGTTCCGCAAAGGAGAAGTGCTTGAAAGATAAAGTCTACGAAATGGCAAAAAGAAGGTGGGGCCCAGTGCGGAGGCAAGACTGTTAAGTCAGTATAACGGCTGATCAGGTTTCTTTTGATCGAACGGTTGGCACTATTTCACAGGATGAAATTGCCTGAAGGTTATGCTTCGTGAAGTTGCGAAAGAGTGAAAGGAAAGAATTGCAGGAATCAAATGGCCCGTTGGAGCGAAAATACGAATTCTCTCATGAATTCAACTCTGAAGGGACTACCGAAGCATGCTGAATCAATGTTGCAGTTAAGAGCCTGGGTACCATATATGATTTCCTATCAACCGGATGAAGGTATCTTTCTAAAGAATTATTGCAGAGGAGCAGATACAGAGCCATTTTCTTCAAATATAGAGCAAGTCAATTTAGTTGCAGAGCGGATTCACTCGAGCTAAAAACAAGTTTTCTTGTACTCTCGTGTAGCAATTTCTTTGCGGTGTGCTTTAAATAAGATATTGATTTGTCACAGAACCATTTGGGGGCAGTATTTTGATTTCTTACATTTTCAAAATGGCACCTAAGAGAGAATTTTCTGGGAAAGTCAATTATCCGGAGAGAGCCATTTGTGATGATTTTCTTGAGCAGTTGACATTGTCAACTAATTAGGCATCGAAAGCAAAAGAATTAGTGCCTAGAGCTCCTCGTTTGAAAATAGGAGAAGTGCTATATGATAAGGGTAACTGGTTGAGAGATCCACAGGTTGGATTGTTTGGGTTGGGGTTATTTAAGGTTGGATTTGGAATGAGGAATTCTCTGGCCCCACAAAACAATATCTGGGAATTAGATGTAGGGAAGTTGGTAGTCCCATGGGTATTTATGGACATGGATCTATTGACCCAAATTGCACTTAATTATGATCCAGTCACAAGAAGCATTCAGGATATAAGTGGAAAAGCCCTTATTGAGATTAATACTGAAGAGTTCAGAAGTGCTTTTGGGCTAAATGAGTTTACAAATTTTCTTGAACCCATAAATTTCAAATCATTAGCTCAAGTATACAGTGCACAGAGGAATCGTCTTAGGAGTGGGCCTCTTAAGGAATTTTTTGTGAAGATAGGTGGGTTGATTGTTGTAGGGCCCAACATAGAAGAGCCCTTCTCATTAAATTTGTTCACCCTCAGAGCTAAGGGAATGTATTGGTCACTTTGCCAAGTTTTGGGAGAAGATGCTGAAGCGAATATGCCCAATCACTACTTGTTAATGATTGCTCAGATTTAAAATCCTTCCCTTGCAGTAACATTTGATTATGCTTCTTTCATTGCTGATGCTATCCATGGAGGGTTAGTAGGAATAAAGAATGGAAAGGTGGATAGGCCTTTCAGATGGTACTCACTCCTGATGCATCTATTTCTGTTCAAAGGAGGTGATTACTTTGCCAGTGCCTTGGACCTTATCAAAGAGAAGGAAGGAGAAAAGATGCCGGTACAACTATGGAGTACTGTCTTGTCATGAGATAGAGAGGATTCCAGTTTCTTGAAGTTTGATAAATATTTTGCATCCAAGATCAGGACTCTCCTCTGCTCGGAGAACCCAAGAATCTCCAAGGTTCTTTTGGAATTCATTAGACCAAAAGAATTTGCAGAGAGCATAAAGATTGTTCACAATTGGGGTGACATTTGTCTATACCCAGTCTCAACAGTTTTCAGAGTTTTTGGTTTCAGAGGCACTCCATTCTTGTTGTCCTATCAGGTCCCTCTCAAAGTGGGAATTGCAGAAGTCCTTGAACAAATTGGTAGTGTACAAGAGGCAGAACTGGCAGGCAGGGGTAAAGGGACTATTTTCCCTATGGTTACCATAGCCCACCAATTTGTAATAACTAAGGGAGGTTGGAATTGTTTTGAGGATTTTCTCAAACCTTATCATTTGTTAACTGCAATATCCAGGTGTGTCGATCTAGAAGACTTCTTTAATGACATGTTTAGAAGGAGAGCAACGTGCAAAGGTAGACCCCATCAATTTCATTTTCTTGAAGACCTCATTAGAAATGAATTTGATTTGGATGAGCAGGAACTGAGGAAGGAGAAATGGGTGGCTTATAAGAAAGCCTTAGACTTTGTGCATCAGTTTGATGCTAGCTATGACCCATTGTCTAGCTTTTTCCCTCTGGAGTAGAAAATAAAGTTTTTAATTGTTTGCTTTGAGGATGTGATGCAGACCTTGAAGGAGAAGAGGGAAGCTGTGATTAAATGCAACCCTGAAAAGGCAAAAATGATTCTAAGTAGGTCTACCTCCACCAAAGAAATCTGTCTTGGTGACCACACATTGCACAAGAAATCTAGTTATAGCGTGCTGATGCCTACAACAGGGGAGCCCTCTACCTCCAAAGGAAAGAGGAAGATACAAGATGTCATTGACATCCAAGTGAGCCCAAAGAAGCAGAGAGTAGGGAAAGAAGTACAATCTGATACACCTTTGTACTCTCCATCCCAATCCCCTATCCACATAGGAGATTAGCAAGCAACAGCTGGGCAACTTCTACAATTAGGCAGTCTAGGAGAAATTTCCTATACATATGATGAAGTAGAGGAGGGTATGCTAGAAGAACCCCTTGCTGCTGAAATGAACATCACTAACACTGAACTTAAAGGCCAGGAGTGGGATCCTGAGATAAAGTAGGCAAGTGATTACTTCTTGGCTGACAACAATTTTGTTACCTCAGGAGCATTTATGCAGTTTGTATGGAAGCAAAATATAGATAAATACAATGCAAGATACGAGAAGATAAAAGGTGAGTAGCCTAACAAAGATCCAACTCTAGTAGAGGAAGAAATAAAACAAGAAATGATGGAAGAATTTAAGACCATCACTCCTGAGCAAGGAAGAGATATGGTGGCATAAGCTGGAGTGCTTATTCTACCTGAGTGGGATATAGCAGATGCCTTGGTACTGGAGGTAGTAAGGAAAGAAACCAAGCCCATGGAGGGAATCACTTTCAGCAAGGATAATGCTGCACTCGTCATGTGGTCTCTCAAGAGAGATGAGAGTAAGAGAAGCAAAGATACCCCAGGGTCAAGCTACCTTGGTGGAATGATAGTGAAGAGAGTGCAGAACACTCGGGTGGTAGAAGCTGCAAGGCTAGTTGACAGGATAGTACCATCAAGGTGAGTCTTCAACACTGATGATCTCCTCTTCCCCTGCAAGACCTCCACCTACTAGCCCCATCATTGAGTTCCCACCATCTCCAGCACCTTCCAACACTCAAATGGTTGAGATTACTCCTAAAGAGCTAGAGTATTTAAAACAGGCTAAGGCCTTGTATGCAAGGAAATTTGAGTAGAGAGTAAGGGCTACTATTTCAAGTTTTGCGGATACAATGAATGCCTCATTGTTATACATTAATATAAGCAAGATTTTGGAAATGAGGAATGAGCTCAATGGAGATAAAGCCATTCTGACACCTATTTTTGACAAATGGAGGCCTAGAGAGCAGGACTTGGAGTCTATTTGTGCCTCTTATGATGAAGCAGGGGCCAATCCTATCATCAAATCCACTTGTGATACCACCAAGGATCTAGTGAAACTAGCAGAAGGGGTGGATAATGCTGATAGGAAAATTAACTTGTACAAAAAGGAATATACTGATTAGGTTTTTGAGTTGCTCCCAAGAGTTTTTGCTAGCCTAGATCAACTGAAGCACAAACAAGTGTGGCTCAAAGAATTATAGGTCAAATTGTCAGCTAGAATAAAAGGAATTATTGACTTAGATGATGCTTCCTTTTTTGTTGTAACAATTCAGGAGATAGAGAGAATCAAATCTCATTATGGTTTTCTCAATTCAGAGGTTAACAAGATGAGGAATTCATGGAAAAAGTTAACCAAGGCTAAAGAAAAAGTGATTAATTTCACATGGCCCACTGATGATGTGTACAATGAGTGGACAAGAAAATATTCCATCCAGGATGCGGAGCAGTTAGAGGGCGGTCCTGAATAGTTAGAAGAGGTTGCAACCGGACAACAAGTTGAAGAAGCTGTAGAGGTCGAAAAGGACTTGTAACCATTTTTGCAAAAGGTTTTGTAACTTCTTCTTGAGAAGCAATGATTGTAACAAATTCTCCTAGGAAAGTCCGAAGCTTTGTGCATCCATATTGTTATAAATGGATATTAGGACTAGTGAAAATATGATCGCAAATAATTGTAAGAAAACGCTGAAGAAATTTATCTGAGCTTTTCTAAGTTTAATGGAGAATATTCAAAAGTTTTTATAATACTTTCTTGAAGATAATATCAATATACAGACCATCGGTTTTGAGTAAAGCTTTGTGTCGTCTTCAAATGTGTTTTCAATTATTTACTGTTTCATACTGAATAATCTAGGGTTATTTTGTTTGAATAGGGGCTGTAAGGCAACTTTCAGTAGTTGTGTTTGCTAGCTTTTCTCTTTAGGAGGGAAATTAAATATGCGGGGATCACTTCTACCGGTAAATTACTTGTGAGACATCTTGAATCTTGATGAGCATAGTTTGATTTGGTGTGCATAAATTCTCATGTATGTCAGGCATATATAAGGATTAACAGAAGCCGAGCCAATGGGATGTGTAGAGATCTTCTGTTTGGGGAGTATTGTTTGAATTTAGATGACTCTGTGACCTTGGATAAGGCACTGGTATAGATCAAGGTTGTCTATTGCATTTTTTGTAGATCAAAATATTGAATATGAGTATAATTTTCATTCCTTTGTTTCAGTTGGTTTCAAGGTGATTAGATCCACTGGTTTTCTGGATTGGTTTGCTCTGATTTATCTTTTGAAAGTGTGAATTTAGTTCACAAAGGTATACCCGCCTGGACTCTGAGTAAGTCCGAAGTGTAGAAGGTTAAATCAAACCTTGTCATATGTTGTCCTAAGAGTTTCCTTCCCTTTAATATCTCTTCTGCACAGAGTTTAAATCATTTTATTATAAGGATGTTAAGGTTGATTTAGATTTTCAAGACAACACTATACTGGACAAAGCACTTCAAGATTTAGTAGTGGACAAAGACATAGATGAAAATGCCTTCTAGTGTTTGGTAGGAAATCTGACACAAGGCACATGTATTGCATTCACAGAACAAGATATTCCTAGTGATAAATTGCTTAATAATGACCAACTTCATCTGGAAGCTTACATTCATAAGAAAAGAATCAGAAGTGTACTCATAGATGTGGGAGCTGGTCTCAACATTTGTACTTTAAAGTTGGTCAAAGCACTGGGATATTCTGAACTTCACATTGATTCTTCCAAAAGGATAAATATCAAGGCTTATGATGATGAAGAACGTCCATGTAAAGGCATTGTAACATTACCTGTACAAGTAGGACCAATAACAACATAGGTCACTTTTCAAGTCTTGGACAAAGAACTTGGATATAACATGTTATTGGGCCGCCCATGGATTTACACCATGCAAGCAGTACCATCCACATTTCATCAGTGTGTCAAATTCCCATACAATGGTATTGAAATCACCATAAAGGGTGATCCAAATCCGTTCCAACATTGCAATTATCTAAAAGACAGTGTGGATAATCAGATACCTATCAATCAGGCCACACCTCTAACTACACAGTTGGAAGCATTAAAGATCACAGAAACAAAAAAAGATATGCCTACAACATCCTCCTTACAAATAAAGGATATGGGTTGTGGAGAATACTCTATTGCAAATACTTTAAGTGGGAAACAATTGTCTCTTTCTCGTAAGTCCTTTGGGAAACCTCACACTGAAGTGCAAAAGTGAGACAAAGGAAAAGAAATTGTCAAATACATAGATTCATGCTCTTTCATTAGATGGGGTGACTTACAAGAAGAATCCTTGAACGAAGATGTTAACCATTGGATATATAGAGAAGAAGATCATATGACAATACCCAAAATACACACAGATCAGTATGGCAATGGATTGAAAATACGCCAAAGACATGGATATGATGGTACCACAGGCCTGGTGTTATAGGAACAAGGATGACTAGAACCTATTGTTCCTAATGATAATCCAGGGAATCAAGGATTGGGTCTTCATGTTTTGATATGAATGTGTAATGAAGTTGTAGGTTCTCTCAATTTAGATATTGGTGCCTAATTCAGGGTAACATTGTCAAAATAATAGCAACTTAAAGCATTTCACATTCATGTGATAACTCAACCATTCATTCCTACTACACTCATGCCTAACATGAATATAATCTTGCAAATAACTCCAAATTCTACTTATCAATTACCATTGTATTATTTGGCTATGTAACTTCCAATTTCAAATTAATATAAATTATAACTTTTATCGATAAAAAAAAGAACATAGAATGGGAGACAATTTGGAGTAATTTCTATTAATTCATATATAATAGTTGACATATTCATGAGAAATACTCAATTCTAGAAAATTAATAGCATTCTATTACTAAAACTAAAAATATTCTAATCTACTCGCTAAAATACAAAAAATTGACATTCCGGAACCCTTTGCAAATGGCCTTGAATTCCCTTTTATAGAAAATAAGGGAGAAAAACAAGCTTGGGCCCAAATTTCATGTGTCAAAATTTTATTCACTTAAACAAGAATTTTACTCAAAATTGCCACTGCATGGGCTTGCTGATGTAGCAGACAGATATGTCATATTTGTGGACTGCTTCATTTGAAGACAAAATTTATTTTTGACGTGATTGGCATTGAGGTGGAAAGCATATAAAATGAATAATAAAGAAATGAGGAACAATTGGAAATAATACTTAACTAAGGCACTTAAATTTGTTTGACCGAAGAATCTATATTCAAGAAACAACCATCTACTTCAAATCTATGTGGAGTACTTGTGATTTGCATGATTTGACAAGGTATCCATATATGTAGCTGAATTGTATCTAAAACATAGTCTATCCCTCCTTTCATGGTGTCTTTATCTTTATGACTTACATGCACCATATTGTTTATGCCACTTCATAACTGTTAATTCATCAGGCCATTGGAATTCTTGGAGTTGTTGTACTTTGGTAGGGATCTTCATGATTCTATCATCAATGATGGCTCTAGTGTTGTTGATGAATTTGTTGTATCTTGCATTCACCTCTATGATTTTATCTAGGGTACCATTAAATAAACCCATATATAAATTTCTTCCATCATCAACCATGGAAATAATCAGTGGTACACACATTTTAAACTCATTTCTCTAGTCTTCAAAGTCATTCAAATTTTCATCATTGTTGTGTATCTCTAGGATGGACCATTGTGTCAAGGACCAAAAGAATTGCAATTTTCTTTTTATTGATTGCTCCTTTGTTTCAATAAAAGGCAACTTCTCAACTAGCAGAGTGATCATCTTTTGTCAGTAAGTTGTATTTGAGTAGGAGCAATTGGTCCATACTATGTGGCCAAAACCAGAGTATTGAAAATGTGAACTTTGGGTTGCCACCTTTCAAAAAGTGGTTTCAATATAGGTATCACTTCTTTACATTGCTTATCTATCTGTAGGAGAGCATGATATCCTTTGTGCACTTATTCAATTGCCTAGTATCTTTTGAAACATATAATTTAGAGTTCTTATCATGATATCTGCAACCTTTCCTTTGCAATTATTCTATAATGGTGCAATTATTCATCCATGTTATATAATTTGCCTACATATTGATTAAGCTTATCCCTCAATATATTCACTTCATTTGTAGAAGATTCACCCCGAGTCATCATTGGAGGGTGATAAATGACCACACATCCTTCAGGAGAAAGAGGCTTCTCAATGATTCCCAAGGCTTTCTTTAATCTCATGTTCTCCATATAAACCTTAGTATATGCCTCATTTAAACTGGCATGCCTTTTCATGAAATCATCCATTTTCTTTTGTTGATCTTTGTCGTGGCTTGAGAAAACATTGTAGCATGTAGTGAGATAATGGTGACCTCTAATGCAGATGTAGCTTTCAAGGTTCTTATAGCTACATTTCTAACCATTTCTTCAACACCATGAAGCAATTTTGGCTTATTAATTCTCGGTTCCTTTGTCCACTATGACAATGCCTTGAGTGTGGGGTGATATCCATTTCCCCTTACTCCTCTCACACTATCAAATTTTGTAATAAACATGGGTTCCTCTTGTTTCCTAATATAATCTATTAATTATACCTCCTTAAGGTCCCAATTTGGAATTAAAAGCATTCCACTTTCTTTCACCAACTTCCTTGCTTCTTCAAGAGTTATGTCAATATCACCAAGATTGATGTGTGAAACCTCCTCCTTTGAAAACCCCTTTAATTTAATTTGCAACCAAAAGATTTTGAACTCGGGAGACTTAATAAAGTCATCATCTGTTGACATTTTTGTGGTTTATGCTCTGATTGTCATTGATGGACACACACTTGTATTGAGATCCCCTTTATATGTATGAGCTTATGCTCAACCGGTATTTGTTCCAACCAGTATGTTGTATACTAGTCTCTAGACTAGTGGTAATTTTGCAGAATGTGTTTCCCGATCTGAAGCGGCATGTCGACCCCAAGCGGTTCGCAGATCACAAGTGGTATGAGGGAGCAAAGCGGCACAACACATTCTTACCAGTCTTCATTTTTGTCAAACCAGCAACTGGTATTTTGTATGAACCGGTAATACTCTGTGATGAGTTGCCAACCGACATTTTGTGATGAGTTACCAATCCACCGATTGTTTGACAGTGCCGACACATTGACGGTGATTCCTGTGTCATGTTACTAAGTATGTCTAGGTTCATTGAACCTAGGAAATTGTAAAGAAATCCTATAGGACCAACATGAAATCAGATTCCTTTAAAAGGACATCATGTCTAGGGTTTTAGGTGGTTGCTGAAAGGGTTAATGTTGAGCTAGGGTTTGAGGTGGAAGTGGAGAATGATCTTATCTGAGAAGATCAAGTTGTAACTGTTAGAGAGAGAGAGAAGATTGAAGTAATGCTGGAATGCATTAGCTGTGAGTAATACTGGATCTAACCAAACAATTTGTGCTATTAGATAGATCAAACACTTGTTGATTACTCACATCTTTGACAAGTCTATATCCCTTAACCGGGTAGGCCTCAAAGCCTTTGTAAAATCCTCTAACAAGGTGGTTCACACATGTGAATCTAAAATTCTCTAACAAGGTAGTCTTTAATCGGACTTATCTCCTAACAGAGATTGAGATTCCTAACAGGATCTGTTCTGGTGAAGAACATTGTAAGACCTTAACCGGTCTAACCTTAACTGGTCTGGTTTCTATTCTACAGATAGTGACTTGTGAGTTCCATCTCACTGTGGTTTTTCCCAGTTATGTTTCCATGTCAAATATCTTGTGTTATGGTTGTATTACTTTTGTGGGTGAATGTTTTATTCACATTTTGGTTTGCATGTGTGGTAACCGGTTTGACTGTCAGACTGCTTTACCGGTTTATCTTTAGACTATGTAAGTGTTTTAGTGCAAATATTTTTGGCATACTAATTCATCCCCCCCTCTTAGTATTCATCAATTGGTATCAGAGCCAACCTTTCTACAAGTTTAACCATTTGGAAAGAGATATGGGGGAATACACATTGAGGGAACTTACTCAATGGATCACTAAGTCTGAGCAAGCCTATGATGATCTTATGGTCAGATACAAGGCATCTCAAGAAAAAAGAAGAGAACATGCAGAGAGACTGATGGAACTATTTGAAAGTAGTTCTAAAGATGAAGCTAACATGGATGCCATGATTGCTGAAGTGAATAAGCTAAATGATTCAAACTCCAATCTGAGAAGGAATTGGAGGGACTGACTATTCAATTTAGTCAAGAGCTTGAGAACCGGAGAAAAGCTGAAGATCGGATAAAGGATAGAGATCATGAGATCTTTGAGTTGAAACAAGAGATTAGTGCACTAACTGCTTGCGTTCATGAGAGTAGAATGGAAAAGGAAGACATGCAAGGAGAACTGAACATAGCCATAACTAAAAATGCAAGTCTAATGGAGACAAATACAACTATTTCCAAAGAACTCTTTGAGTCAAAGGAAATACTTGTCAAGTTTGGCAAAAGTACTGTCAAGCTAGAGCAAAAGCTTGAGTCATCTAGACTGGCAAAGAATACCAATGGTCTTGGTTTTTCTAGACATGAGGAAGGAGAATCCTCAGGAACAAATGCTGAAGCATCAAAGAAGCAACCGACACTCAAAGGAAAAGGTAAGCAAAAATTCAAACCTGTTTGCTTTAACTGTCTTAAAGAAGGACACACTGCCAATGTATGTAGGAGCAAAGCCTACAATAATTTTCCTTATTTCATCAACAATGTACCTAGATTCAATAAGTTCAATGGTCATTATTATGCATGCAACAAGCTTGGGCATAGAGCATTTGAATGTAGGTCTGTAGTGGATAACACTGGAAGATATCCTGAGAGGACCCAAGGATCTGGTCCTAAATTTTTTATGAACTGGAAACACAACCGGTTTAATGACTTCAATCATCAGTCAAGAAGTGATGGTCATCAAGTGGCAACTGGATGGAGAGAAAGTTGTATGATCTGTCATGGTCATGGTCACACTGCTGCAACATGTAGAAGAAAGAATGGAAACATGTACAATGGAGCTTGGAGAGCACCTGGACTTGCTTGCTATCACTGCAACAAATCGGGTCACATTGCAAGATTCTATAGAAGCAGAAAAAGTATATTTGATGATATACCAGTGACTCAGGAAGGAGAAATAGATGTTGAAAAAGTTCAAGGAGACATGAAGAAAACATGGAGGAAGAAACCAATATTGTCGGAGGAGGAACCGGTTTCTGCACCTAGTGTGGAAATATCAGAACCGACAAACTAAGCCTCAAAGGCTTAGGGGGAGAAAATGGCGAAATGCTTTCAAACCCCCGGTTGACACCGGTAAAAGACATTAACCGGTATGTGATATCTATTGCTTGGCAGAAGACTGGAAATGGTAAAAAGGCAAATTAGGGTTTACACCCTAATAGAGGAGCATTAATGACGGTAGGTGAGAGACATGTATAAATGCAATTTTTCAAATCATTTCTCACTATCTGTTTTCGAGCGAAGAAAAGTTTTCAAGTGTAGAGTGAAGATAAGGCAATTTGAGCTTAGATTTCAAGAAATTGGATAACCTTGAAAGAGATTCAAATTTAGTTTGCAAGCGGTAGTGAAGAACTCAAAGCGGTGATTTGGCATTCAGTGGAGAGTGAAGTGAAGCAGAATCTGGAAGCCCTAAATTTGCATTTGAAAGGTATTTTTCGTGTTCTTGAAATAATCTGCAATGGCTTCCGCATCCCATACTAGTTCGAGTACATCCATAGAGTCAGAAAGTTTTATTCAAAGGAAGGCTAAATATAATGCTTTATCACAAGTTTCGGCTGGAGTCATAGTCGAAGAAGGAATTTCAGATTATATTGATTGCAAAATAGAAGACCTAGGGTCTTTAGCCATTCATACTCAATTAGGTCTATTTTGTGGAAAGAACAAAAGGATCAAACCAGAATTTAGTGTATCATAGAGAAGAAGAAATTCCACAATGCTGTATATTTCCTGGAAGACTTCACAGAGGATCACATCAGGATCATCTTGAGTAGAGTCCATGGTGACAAGATGTACTTGGAGAGGACGCATGATATCATGCCTGAGGAAATTCATGCAGTCACCGATTTCTGCAACATAGGGGAAGTGCTAGCCTTGAGAAAAGTGAGCAAAATGGAAATGACCAAGCTCACCGGTTCAACAAGTGATTCACGGGGCATGACAGTCAATCCTATCAAGGATGATCTGGTGAAATGCGCATGCATGGTGATTGGATACAGAACATTCTTAGCCAGTAGGATTAATTCTATATCTGCTACAGTGGTAGATGCCGCTTACCGAATGATAAGAGAGGATGCATCTTTTAATTTATGCACCAACATGCAGAGGCAACTCCTGCTAAATCTCAAGGCAATCAAGCAGGACAACTCACTAAAGTTTAAGTTTGGACAACTACTGGTAGGGTTGTTCTTTTATTTCCAAGGCTACTTTCCGGGTGTAGGAGATGTCCAGTGGTCCCCTGACCAACCGGTAACCAAGAAGATAAAGGAAAGTGTGCAAGTCATTGGAATCAGCTACCCTGAGGTACTGAACAAATACTGTGATGAGTTCAAAAGAAAGATGAGTCAGAGGGTAATAATCTAAGGTGACATAGTAAAGAAATATGAAGATGACATCTGTTTCACTATTCAGGTGGACAAATGTCTAATGGAGGCTGTTGAGCCTAGAATGGAGGAAGTGGAGCCTATGGGCTATGAGGTTATGTTTGACATGCTGGAAGGGTATGCTTCAACCCTTATTGCCTCGCCTCTTGATCGAAAGGCTAAGAGGACCGATACCTACTTGGAGAGGACCGCACCGGTTGAAGAACCATCAGTGAAGAAGGGAAAAGAACCGGTAGCTAAGAAAGCTAAGGCAGTGCCTATAGCATCGACACCAGCTACCACTGCGACTCCAAGAGTGACCAAGTGGTCACCGGCAAAGAAGAAACCATAGGTAACACCAACAAAAGTCTTCGAAAGGAAGAGGAAGACTAAGACAAATGAACCAGACTCTGAAGAAATCGAGTTTGATGAACAACCAAAGAAGGCTAGACAGACCAAGAAGATGAAGAAGAATGAATTGACAACATCCGCACTGGTAAATATAGATATCTCCTCTTACAAACCTTTGACACATTGTCAGAGAACAATAAAGAATATTAGGAGAAAGTTACTTCATGATTTAATACATTATTATGATGAATTCATTAGTGAAGAAAAAGATGAAGTACTACAGGAAATCATTCTTTATTTATGTAAAAATGACTAATCACCATCAAAGATTAAATCTCAGACACTGGATTCATTATTTAAATCATTTGATAACAAATGGCACATTGCCATTGAAAAGGAACAAGAGATTAGGGAGAAATTTTTTGCATAGTACTTCCCCGAACTCTCAAATTCAGAATTGTTTGATGTATTGGATCAAAATAAAGGTCTCTTCTTCACAAGGAGAAGAAGACTTTGGTTGTTGGAGGGGAGAGTTGATGATGTAGAAAAAGATACACATCAGCACATGGCCCATGCTATTAGTTTTCACAATGCACAAATGGCCAACCTCCAAGCAGAAAAGGAACCAGTTATTTCCAAACCGGATGAGGTTTTTGATGAGTAAGGAAACCTGGTGGAAGGACCAATTGACACCATAGATGTTGATTCCCTAGATGTAGAAGATGTCACTTAAGACATACCTTCTGAGGGTACTGAATAGGGGCAACAGGCCGATCAGGGTGGTGAACAAGCTGTGGACACACAGCAAGCGGCAAAAGATTAGGAAGAGAAAAAGAAGAAGGATGAAGACGAGAAATAGAAGAAAGAGGAAGAGAAGAGAAAAGAGGAAGAGGAGAAGAAGCAAGAAGAAGAAAGGAAGAAGAAAGAAGAAGAGGACAAGGAATAAAAGAAGAAGAAAGAAGAGGAGAAGAAGAAGAAGGAAGAGGAAGAGAAGAAGAAAAAGGAAGAGGAAGAGAAGAAGAAAAAGGAAGAGGAAGAGAAGAAGAAGAGGGTAGAAGAAGAAAAGGAAGAGTAGAAGAGGAGAGAAGAGGAGAAGAAAAAGGCAAAGGAAGACAAGGAAGAAGAGAAGAGAAGAGAAGCAGAAAAGAAGAAAGCTGAAGAAGCCAAGGAACGAGAAGCGGCAAAAAGCTCTTAGGTGGAGACTCCAAAGGCAACCGGAAGTCAACCCTCACCGGTTGATCTCTCTAGTCCTATTGATCTCCAATCTGCAAGTGAGTTGAAGCTTATGCAGAGCATCAAGGTTGCTCAAGAGTGCTATGAGATCATTCACAGGAAAAAGGAACAGGACATCATCTAGGAAGCTGTAGATACACTTACCGGTCTAATACCCGACACTAATCTTCCTGACACTGATTCATCACTAGCACAACTCAAACTTCTGTGTACTGTAGTGGATGATTAGGTGCAGAGTCTAGAAGAAGTAGCAGAGGCCAATGTAAAGATAGAGCACCAAAAGGCTCTTAATGTTGCTCTAGTGAAGAAATTGAATGAGCTTAGGACTGAACTGCTAAAGGATCAAAAGGACATAAGGAGTGCCTTGGATGAGGGAAACTTGCTACTCAGTAAAATCTGTCAACCTCATCTATTCTGTGATGATGTGCTAGCCAAGAAGCAATAGCTTCAAATGGACTTACAGTCCTACTTGAGCACATTCAAGACTCCTTACAACTCCTTTGCAGCATATGGGCAAACCGTTCACCGGTTCCAGATTCAGTCAGCCAAGATGGAGCAAGAGATCAGCACAAGGTCTAGGGATTTGCAGGAGCTTCAACTGGTATTACTTCCACAACTGAAAATTCTCTAGAAATGCTATCTGAACCTAGATGCCCTAATAGTCACACAAGAACTGAGCACAATAGATGCCATGGAGGAACAGGTATCACAACTGCAGACAAAGAAGGAAGTGGCAACCTCCCTACTTGAGTCCTAGTCTCTTTCCATGAAACAATTTTTGCAGGACTATAAAGCAGTTTTTGACAAGTATTATTCATTATTGTCATAAACTCTTTTATATATATATGGAAACAGGTTTTTTAGTGGTACTTTGTCATTGTTGGCAAAGGGGGAGAAGTATATGGTTTTAAATTTTGAAATTTTGGTATATCAGAGGGAGAAGTATATGTTTTGAAATTTTGATATATGTTGTGATATATGCTATATGCTCTGATGATTATGCTCTGAATGCAAAATTGCTATACACTCTATTGATTAAGGGACAGTGTATATGCTTAGGGGGAGCAATTTTGTTAATGACAAGCTTTTTTGTTGTAAAACAGTTCTATGTCAAAATTTTATTTTCCTAAGTGTTGCCATCAATGCGAAAGGGGGAGATTGTTGGAATTTTTGTGGTTTATACTATGATTGTCATTGATGGACACACACTTGTATTGAGATCCCCTTTATATGTATGAGCTTATGCTCAACCGGTATTTGTTCTGACCAGTATTTTGTATACTAGTCTCTAGACTAGTGGCGATTTTGCAAAATGTGTTTCCCAGTCTGAAGCGGCATGTCGACCCCAAGCGGTTCACAGATCACGAGCGGTATGAGGGAGAAAAGTGGCACAACACATTCTTACTAGTCTTCATTTTTGTGAAACCGACAACCGGTATTTGGTATGAATCGGTAATACTCTGTGATGAGTTGCCTACCGACATTTTGTGATGAGTTACCAATCCATCGATTGTTTGATGGTGTCGACACATTGACGGTGATTCCTATGTCGTGTTACTAAGTATGTCTAGGTTCATTGAACCTAGGAAATTGTAAAGAAATCCTATTGGACCGATATGAAATCAGATTCCTTTAAAAGGACATCATGTCTAGGGTTTTAGGTGGTTGCTGAAAGGGTTAATGTTGAGCTAGGGTTTAAGGTGGAAGTGGAGAACGATCTTATCTGAGAAGATCAAGTTGTAACTGTTAGAGAGAGAGAGAAGACTGAAGTAACGCTGGAATACATTAGCTGTGAGCAATATTGGATCTAACCAAGCAGTTTGTGCTATTAGATAGATCAAACACTTGTTGATTACTCACATCTTTGACAAGTTTGTAGCCCTTAACCGGGTAGGCCTCAAAGCCTTTGTAAAATCCTCTAACAAGGTGGTTCACACATGTGAATCTAAAATCCTCTAACAAGGTAGTCTTTAATCAGACTTATCTCCTAACAGAGATTGAGATTCCTAATAGGATCTGTTCTGGTGAAGAACATTGTAAGACCTTAACCGGTCTGACCTTAACCGGTTTGGTTTCTATTCTATAGATAGTGACTTGTGAGTTCCATCTCACCGTGGTTTTTCCCAGTTGGGTTTCCATGTCAAATATCTTGTGTTATGGTTGTATTACTTTTGTGGGTGAATGTTTTATTTGCATTTTGGTTTGCATGTGTGGTAACCGGTTTGACTGTCAGACCGCTTTACCGATTTATCTTTAGACTGTGTAAGTGTTTTAGTGCAAAGATTTTTGGCATACTAATTCACCCCCCCCTCTTAGTATTCATCATCATCAACAATGAATTTAATTTCTACAAACATCTGCTCATATTCCACTTGCTCCATAGGAATAACATTTAGCAATGTTACCCTATCTTCTTATTACTCTCCTTGTTCCTCATTATCATCACCTTGGAAGGGGGGAAATGGTGGGTCAGGTTCCTACTCAAATCAGGTTCTCAGTACCTCATTTTCTATGTCTTCTGATTCTCTTCCTTCCTCCCTACCCAATACTTTTATTACCACATGAGACCTAGGCTCAATTCTAGGCCTTTTAGGTGGGGGTTGTGATATTTGACCACCTTCCTTTGCAATTCTTTTCCCTTTGTCAACATTCACCTCCGTTGTTGGTAGATCAATCCCCTCTTCTATCAGAGGTGCATGGGCAAGTGATTGACCATAGAGTAACTCAAATTTATTAATCAGAAGGTTCATTCTTTGAACCTCATTTCTCTCTACATAAAAACCAGTAAATCTTGGGGTCCTAACTTCTTTCAATTTCCAATCTCAACAAAATAATTCATTTCTTTCTTCTATTAAAAGATTCACCGATACTTGAACAATTCCTGATAATATCCTCTTCAAAAATACCTAATGGAAGCAGGCCTTCCTTTTCATTCTTACTATTTTCATATATTTAACCCTTTGGATCATAGTCTCTCACTTTACCACTTTTCAAATGGTACATGTATTTCATGAACTCTTGTACTTTCTCTAACATATCACAACCAATTACAATATCACAAAACCTTGTGAAACATGGCAAGTGTGTTCCCTTTTTCTCTAGTTTTACCCATCGATGTTCCATCCACATCAATTGCCACATAAACTCCATAAATGAAAGTCTAGGAGGGACAATTCTAGGAAGCCTATGAGGTACTTGAGGGAAACCATACACTCAAATCATTGTGTACTCAACATAATAAAAACAATCCCCAAAATTATGGGTGTAGGCATCTTCTAGCACAGGCTTGTCAGTGGGTTTGAAATCTTTAGCTCTCAACAATTGCATGACAAGTGGTGGGAACCTTTGGTATGAAAATTCACAACATCCTAAAATATTCATCACAAAATGGTCATGAAAAGTTACATAATCACAATACTTGGACCTCTGGTCCCAAATCTATGTCCACCTCTGAATAGGCCATGGGTCACCTTGCTTATCAAACATGGTGATTCTCATGCTAGGACCTCAAACTATTCTATTTAAAAAAAGAATGAGATGACACAATAAAGAATAATGCCTAAAATTCACAATCATTAAAATCATCCTGTATTCTCAACAACCCCTCATGTAATTGGTTGTGAATGTATGTAGCAAAGTCATGTTCTTCATTAACATTTGGGTGTGGTATCTTCATTGTCATTATCATTAAGTTGATATGCATTCTTTATATGCGTGTATCTTTTCCTAATATTTGACACAAAGCATGGTATGTTTTCACAAAATAATGCTGAAAGGTCACCAACTCAAATAGTTCTTGATCCAAAGATGAAACATCATACCTTCTTGCTGTGAACATTTTATTCCTATATCTCGGAACCTCATCACTTCTCATGATCCTTCTTCTCTCTTTATACTCTTATTCCAACTTGTATGGGTCAATTTATGTTAAATATTCCCTATTCAAACCAAAACAAGCAATAATGGCTTCTCTGCTCAAGTCAGCCATGACTAGTTCTTCTATTGTCCTTATTGTACATTTTTTTGCATGATACCTCATAGCTAGGAATCTAACCAAGTCTAGTTCAATGAGTACATTAGGGACCACCAATTTTCCCACATCCAATGTCCAAGGATTTGACACTGGCACATCCCTATCCCTGTTCCCATAGAAATACTAGAAAATATCCCATTCTCTGTTGTGTATAATTGCATCAGGCTACACCTCGAGCATCAGTCAGTGAAAACATTTCTTTTTCTTTCTTCCATGCCAAGCCTTGGTAGAATGTCACACATGTCCTAGTGCAGCCCCCTAACACCTCCCCTATCTTTCTTCTTAGTTTCTAGGGTTTGGGTGGATTGAGCAAGGTTTTCAGTAGACTAGGGAGGGTTTTATATAATAGGTGGAGGTGAAACTACAGGTTGTTTAGAAGAAACAAACGTATTCCTTCTTGGTTTTGAGGTTTGACCTTGAGCAGGTGTCTTTTCAATAACAGGCTATTTTTTTGGAGCCATTCTAATGAACTATGCGAGGGTTTTAACAACTCAAACTCTACTTAATTCTCATAGATTGCATAATTTAGCTTAAAATAAAGTAGGTAGTAGAATCAACTTACTGGATTTTTTGCACTTTGAAACCCTACTTTGCTGGTGTAGTACACTCTTCCTTGTGCTGAATTGGTTGAAGGGACAAGAATACTGAGAGGGGGATCAGTATTCCCACAAATTCTAAAACTTTCTTCAAACTTAAACCATTTTCTGAAATATCAAACTCATCAATTATACTTAACACACATATAACAATAAATGTAGAATAATGATAAAAACATAGCCACAAGAGAAACACAAGAATTTATACATGGAAAACCCAAATGGGAAAAACCACGAAGAGTGTTAACTCTCAAGAAAATATAACTAGCTACATGATGTTTTACAAAAGGGTGGCTCACTGCCATATTACAAGAACGACTCACTACTGGAATGCTCACTGCAAAAATAGAAAATTGAGTTATTGCTGGAATGCTCACTGCAACAAGTAAGAATGAATTGAAAAGGATTGCATCTCTGAATGCATGAGATCAGTTTCAAGATTAAGCTCAGCTCACAATACACAAACCTTACAGTAGATCTGACGAAATATCTTTGTACTACTTTCCTCAAGTACTTGCAACAAGTTTGGTAAAGAACTACTGCAATAAAATCTTCACTCTGACTCTGCACCAACTGCCTTCGCTATCTACACCTCGCACTTCACATGCAAATTCATTTTTCATCTTCTATCAATACTTTCTATATATAGTAGAGATCTTACACACGAAGATAATGTGTCGAGCTAGCACAACATGTTACCCAATAAAACCTTGAACACAAATGTGACAATTGAGTCAGCCTCCACAAGATCTTTACATGCTTCCTTTTGCATAACTCTTTTACCGATGCATATACCTTAATTACTAGAATGGGATAGGTTCATCTAGACCCATAGATATTGACCCATTATCCCAAAACTCAAACATGAGATCCTCAAAAATCCAAAATACAGATTCCGCACATACCAAGGATACCAAACCATGAGTCATGAAGAGATACACCTGATATAAGAAAAATAGATGATACCGAGATGTGTAACTATTACCAAAACTAATGTAAGCACAATTTAGAATTTTGGAGATAGGGATCTTCTAGAAGTCACTCCATTATATCAACTCCATCTTACTGCATCACATCTCACAACAATACCAGAAGGCACAATACCTGCTCATAATAAAACCTGCACACACCGACTACATATGACATCCAGGCCAAATTGGAAAACTAGATTGATAACAATGAACTGCAAATACTATTTGATCGAAATTGGATAACTAGTTTGACATCAATGGCAATAATATTCGCACAAGGCTAACAATATCCCCCTTTTTCATTGATGGAAACCATATCCAAAACATATCTGTATATAACTCAACTCCCCCTAACTAACACATCTCCTCATATCCAAAATCCACATTCCTTTCTCCCCCTTTTGACATCAAGGACAAAGGATACCTTTGATGAAATAGAAAAGAATATATATATATATATATATATATATATATATATATATATATATATATATATATATATATATATATATATATATACACACACATGATATTAAAAACCAAATACCAAACCAGATATAACCTTCTACTTCTCTTCTTCGGAAAGATAAACTTGTATTTCTCCTTTAGTTCCAGAAGAAAAACTTCCCAAGAATTTATGGCTAGTTTAATACTAATTGAAAGGCTTCTACGTTTCACCAACAGATCAACAACATGGGAGAAACTATCTAGAGCATATGGGTTTTTCTCATACTCAACAACACTGCCAAGCAATATTGAAAAATGCTCCAACTTTGCCTTAACAATCTCTATTACTTTCCAAAACATGTTTACAAAGTCTTTTCTTTGCCTCCGCAATAATAAGAGTTCATCCTAAAGAGAGTTTATTATTTTCCCTTGCACACCATCCTTATCTTCCAGAAAATCAAAATATTTGCCTAAAGAACTCAACTCATCTTTAATAGCATCAATTTTGGCTTTGTGCTTCATTGCAGTTGTTGGCCAAGAGATACATTACCTGTAGACTCTACTGGCACTGCGGATAGAGTCTCTCAATTCCTCAATACACACTGAAAGATCTTTTTGTACATCGACGAATTCATTCAATTGATTTTGCACATCAATTCCTTTTTCCTCAAATACGCCATCCTCAACAAATTGTTCAAACAACTTCTCCTTAACAATTTCATTCAGAGATTCGAGAAGCAAATTACTGATGTTCTCAATGATCATGCCAATTTTTTTGATTTCATCAGAGCTACCAACAAACTCTAGCAAGTTTGATTCTATTGGAAAATACACACTCGAATGAGAAATTGTAGATGATTTAAGGTATTGTCATTGATGGAAACCTTACAATCATTCGACACTGGCACTGACAGACTCTACACTGGCATACAAATCACCGGCACCAAAAGGAAGATTACCGACACCTTGGTCAACAAGAATTTTGTGTATATATATTTTTGTAATTAATTGTAAAATCTTTTGTAAGCCGACTTGGCGGATTGTAACATGACTCATATAAGTATGAGATCATTGTAGATCATTTATGAGAGCAAGATATGAAAAGATAATAGCAGACCTAATATGCGAATTATTGGGATAAGGGTTTATGTATATTGCAGAGCTTAAACTGGTACTGAATCTGGCATAGTAGATGCTAATCTGAAGCAGTACAAGACATTGGATTTGTATAATCCAATTTTGTAAGTCAGTGTGACTTTTTTGTAACTGAGCAGTGAGCTCTAGGCACTTGGCCTTCCTACATGTGCAGGCCCTTATTGTAAACAGTAATATTCCCTTATTGGCCAGTAAGCGAATATTGTGGGTCAAAAATCCCACCAAGGTTTTTTCCACACTGGGTTTCCTCGTTAAAATATTGTGTTATGGTGTGTCTCTTATGTTGTGGTTATTGTTCTTCTTTACTGCATTATTTTTAGTTTACTGATACATAGTTTTGAAGTGCTTTTCATGTAAATTCTATTATCGGTTAGATACTGATTTACCCCCCCCCCCCCCTCTCAGTATCTTTGGGAATCCTAACAATTGGTATCAGAGCCTGGTCCTCTATTTTCAAAAGCCTAACAACTTGAGGAAGATCTTGACACCGGTAGAGATGGAAAACTTAAGAAAGCAATTGGAAACAACTCTTTCAGACTATAATGCAGAAAAAGTAAAGAATATCAAACTTGAGGATGATCTAAAGGCTGCATAGGATATTATTCGAGGACTTCAAGAAAATTTCACTATAGCAAGGAACAAAAGAAGAGAACTTTGTGAAAAGATGCAGAAAGATGAAGATGAAAAGGAAACTCTTAATGATCTGGTAAACAAGCTGAGACAAGATAACAGTACAATGGAGAATGAGATGCAATATATGACTATGAGATTTTGTAAAGAAATTGAAGATAGAAAGAACAATGAAGATGATTTTGTTAGAAGACTAAATGATGCTGGAAATGAAAACATAGGACTCAGTCATGAAAATGATATGTTGAAGACAGATTTGATGCATACACAAGATGACACAAATGAACTTATGAGACAAAAAGGAATCTTCGAAAGTGAATTGGCTGTTGGAAATCAACATAAGGAGAAATTCAAGAAAAGTTCAGAAGAACTTGTTGACATGCAGAAGAATCAGAAACCTAATGGTGATACAAATGGCCTTAGCTTTGAAATTGGTGAAAGCTCTGGTACTGGAAACAATCATGATCATAGTAAACCGGTAAGACAACCTAATGCTTACACATTCAATGGGAACTGCTTTAACTGTAACAAGTATGGTCATAGAGAAAATCAGTGTAGATCTAGAAATTATTAGAACACTAATACACCCACCGGTCAATATTCTAAATGCAAAAAAGTTGGTCATAATTCAGAAAATTGCAGAATAAATGTAAGATGTTATGTTTGTGGAAGATTTGGACACTTATCTCATCAATGGAGAACACATACCGACATAGGATATGGGAAAGCTATTCAGAAAAACAATGTGACTTGTTAGCTTGCAACAAAATTGGACATATTGCAAAATTTTGTAGAAGCAAGACTTCACCAACAAATAACAAAGGTCCTAGTTTGAAAGGTAAAGAAAAGGTTGAAGAGGTAAAGTAAGAATTCTCAAAGCAATGGATTAGAAAGTCAGATCAGAATGTTGATGGGAATACTCCTCCATTGGCAGAACAGAGTATCACTCCACCGACAAGAGACTCTTCATCTAACTGAAGGAAAATCCTTTGAGGATTTAGCAACAAATTGAAAAACATGCTATTATATCCTCGGTTGATGGTGAGAAGTTGAATTACTTCTTTACCGACAGATAAGTTAAGTTGTGACTTAACCGAGAAGCATTAAATGTGGTAGTTGGAAAAAATAACATTAAAAAGCAAGTGTTTTGGCTCCTTTTTCATTCACTAAGCATTCAAATCTTTGAGAGCACGAAAATTTCCTAGTGAAGGCATCCTTTGAGAAGAAGTGAAGCAGTTCATCCAAGCACTCATCCCTAAGGCAGATTGAGGTATTTATAACTATGGCTTCCTCATCCACTCTTGAATTTATTGCAAACCCTACTATGATAGAAGTTATCAAGTGCCCTAGACCCATATTTAAGCTTGTTCCCGAAAGAGCAAAGAAAGATGATACTATAGGTGCATTTTCAAAAATACCTAAGAGAGTAGTATATGCTAAAGACCCTAGGATATACATACATTGTCATATAGAAGAATTAGAAGATGATGAAATTAAGAACATGTATTAGACTATGATTTGTGATGAATCTGGAAACATCAAACCAGAACATAAGATAGTGGAAACCCTAGGTTTTACTGAAATCCTTAGTGTCACAGATTTTCCCAAGGATATTATAAGGATTGTGCTAAGCAGAGTTCATGGGGAATTATTTTGGTTGGATTCAATCCATAAGATCACCAAAGAAGCAATAAAGGCAGTAACAGGGTTACCTTCCACCGGTAGCAGGCTTGACAGAGCTAAAAAGGTCTCTAATGACACAGTAATGGACCTAACCGGTGCAACATTTGACAAAAGGTCTCTAAGGGTAAATGATGTGAAGGATATCAATGTCAAATTTGTCAATATGATTTTAGGCTACAAAGTCACACATGCAAATAGGTTAAACTTAGTATCAAGCGTATGTATCAAAAGTGCATATGATATGGTTAACAACAATGCTATAATAGATGTGTGTGAATGGCTCAAAGATGAATTGATTGACAATATGGAGAAGATAAAGGGAGATAAGAAAGGAACCTTTAGATTTGGAAATTTTCTTGTATGTTTAATGTTGTACATTACTAAACAAGTACCCAGTATTGGTAGGAGAGATTTTGGTTTTGACATACCAGTAGGAAAGCAACTTTTGGACACATATATTAAACAACATGGGAGATAATAGGGAGAAAAACATAAATGAACATTTTCAGGCACTAAAAGCTCAAATGAAGACTAGAACAAGACTATCACAAGCAATTGTGGATAAATATCAAAAGGAAATATGTTTTGTAATTAAGAAAGATGAAATCTAGATGGTGGCAGTTGTCCCTAGGACTATCTGGGTAACTGAAATGGGCTATGTAACAGATGATAACATCATAGAAACTTATGCAAAATCCCTCCTTGAAGCACCAAAGGAACCCACTAAGAAAGTCTTTGGAAATGCAGAAACAATTGAAAGTGGAATTCGGTCAAGGAAAAGGGTTAAGAAAGTTGAACAAACAGTGAAGAAGGGATCCAAACAGGCAAAGGCAATTAAGGAAGATGTTTTGAAACAAAATGGTATCAAGGAAAGTGAGCTGGAAGGACTTCAACTGGAAGCTCATCTTTCACCGGTTGGAACTTCTTCTGAGAGTGATATACCAATGGTATTCAAAAGAGTAGAAAGGAAAAGAAAACCCTCACCGACACCCTCACCTACACCCAGGAGAACAAGACAAAAGAAACAGGCAGTGAGGCCTCCAGTAAAAAAGTTGACTCCTAAAAAGAAAAAGGTAAAACAAGACATTACTCCACTGGATAAGCTCCTTAGTGAAATAACAGAGGATGGAAAGTTGAAAAACATTAGCAAACTATATAATACACTTTCCACGAATGACAAAGAGAGCATAGAAAATAGTGTAATTTTACACTTGGATATTTAAAAGAAATTTTTTATGGAAATTGTTGATGAGATACCCACTGATCTCTATGGAAGACTTGAAGCTAGAAGGGTAGCTATTGCTGAGCTGGATAAGAAAATAAAAAGTTGAGAAATTACTTGCAGTTCACCCAATGAACTCACCTGAAGAAATTGATCAATTAATCAGTGAGGCCAATGAGACTATATTTTCAATTGGTCACCGACATGTAGTACTGATGGCAGGGAGAATGAATGAAATTTCAGAAGAGACTGTGGACCAATGGGACATATTCTTTGTTGAAAAAGAAAAACAAGAAGAACTCAAAAGACCCAAGACAATAAAATTATATCAAAAGGACATGGATAAGGGGAAAGGTAAGGTAGGAGGACCTCCTAACCTAGAAATAATAGACAAATTACCCCCACCTCTTTCTAATACTCCACCGGCACATACTGTTGATAATCAACTTACTACTGAGAGTATGGAGACTCCTCTAGAGGATACAAATCCCGAGTCTAAAATTTTGTATACCATGAATATTGATACACAAGAGGTGAATATTATGGTAGATAAAGAAACCACTGAGGATAAGAAGAAAGATGTGGCTACTGAGCCACCGATTGCAGATGTGGAAATCAATGTTAGCACACAATCAAAGAAACCGACAGAGGACTCTACTGAGAAACAATTAGAGCAACTAGAAATGGACAGTGTAGAGGCAAATACACTAAAACCGGAAGTACATTCAGAGACTACATCTAAGAAACCAATAGTTGAGAGCTCATAGAAATCCTCTAAGGCATCAGAATAGAAACAGGTTGATGTACAGGTTCAAACTGAGATAGTGCCACCGACAAAAACTGAAAAACCAAAACCTTTAAAAATAGAAATACATACCCAAATAGATCCTCCCGAGAGAGAGGAAAGCAAGGTTATTACTAAAACCAGTAGCATGGACATTGTAAAAACAATTGAACAGACATCTAGTACTTCTATAACAGAATTCCGGCCTACAAATGTGACAGAGGTCTTACTGGACTCAATAAAGAAAATCACAGAGTGTAATGCACAAGCGTATAAGGCTATTGATGATACAATTCCCATTCTTAAATTGATCGCACCCAAGTGCATTGTGGATAATAAAGATTCTTTAGGTCAACTAGACACATTGTCTAAGTTCATCACCGACAACATTTTGATAGTTGATCAAATAAATGAGGACACATTTAAGGAGAAAATGAATAAAGAGAAAGAGAAATTCTTTGATGAAATAATAAAGAAGTGCATGGGACACATTGGCACTCTTTTACTGGCACTAAACAAAACAATAATGGAGTTTAAGGAACTCTATAGAGATACATGCAAGACAAATGTTCTGACAATAGATATAGACAAGGAAATAAGTAAGGTACAAAAGGAGATCGACAATATAGCTGATAACCTCATCGGTTCATCTGAATCATTATCAGTTACATAGCAGAGGATATACAATCTAGAGGAAAAACTTGAGAAATTTGAAAAAGAGAAAGATAAAATAAAAGGGAAGGCAAAAAACCTTAAATATAAACTTAGACTCAAATTGGACTACCTCATCTCTTTGAGAAAAGAGATCTTTGAGGCACTTGTTGAAGGACTGAAGACACTGGAGGAACAAATGAATCACCTCACCGATACTATTCAAAGGACAGAGGCTGCACTGAAAGATAGTGAAAAGTTCAATGAGAGTCTAAATTTGGTAATAGTTGAACTCTTTCAGATTGTAACCCACCAGATACAAGGATCCAGGAAGGAAACACACCCCACTAACACCGAATGACAACCTTTGTCATTGATGTCAAAGGGGGAGTAGTGAGATGAGAAAAAATGATCAAAACAAGACATCATCAGCTCAAGGGGAGGATACATTTTTGACAACACAGTTTTGGTAAGATATTTTGGGAGATTCTTTTTGGACATCATTTTGGACACTTTTTGATTTTTCTCATGAGTGTTGCCATCAATGCCAAAGGGGGAGATTGTTGGCAAATACACACTCCAATGAGATATTGTAGGTGATTTAAGGTATTGTTATTGATGGCAACCTTACAATCATACAACACCAGCACCGACAGACTCTACACTAGCATACAGATCACCAGCACGAGAAGGAAGATTACCAGCACCCTAGCCGATATGAATTTTGTGTATATATATATTTGTAATTAATTGTAAAATCTTTTGTAAGCCAACTTGGCAGTTTGTAACATGACTCATATAAGTATGAGATCATTGTAGATCACTTATGAGAGTGAGAGATGAAAAGATAATAGCAAACCTAATATGCAAATTATTGGGATAAGGGTTTATGTATATTGCAGAGCTTAAACCGGTATTGAATCTGGCATAGTAGATGTTGATCTGAAGTAGTACAAGACATTGGATTTGTATAATCCAATTTGGTAAGTTAGTGTGACTTCTTTGTAACTGAGCAGTGAACTCTAGGCACTTGGCCTTCCTGCATGTGCAGGCCCCTATTATAAACAATAATATTCCCTTATTGGCCAGTAAGCGAATATTGTGGGTCACAAATCCCACCGAGGTTTTTCCCACACCGGGTTTCCTAGTTAAAATATTGTGTTATGGTGTGTCTCTTATGTTGTGGTTATTGTTCTTCTTTACTGCATTATTTTGAGTTTACCAATATATAGTTTTGAAGTGCTTTTCATGTTATATTTCAAGTAAATTTTATTATCGGTTAGATACTGATTCACCCGCCCCTGTCAGTATCTTTGGGAATCCTAACAGATTCATCATCTGATTCTTTAGCTAGCTCTCCTTCATCTTCAGGAGACTCTAGTTTCTCAATTATAACAATGTCTCTCTCATGCAAATCCTTCTTGCTTTTCTTTGTCTCTAAAACACTCATAGAAACAAATTGTCTTATTTTCCTCTTTCCAGAGGAAGTACCTCTAGAAGCAGATACAGGGGATACTAGGCCAACACGCCACATGTCCAGAAAGGATTTGAAATATGCATTACAAGATTCCTATTTACTATCTAGATTATTCAAATATCTGAACATCTGCCTTGCAATCGGGACAATAGATTCCCATATAACATTCTCTTTTACCGGAAGGGATCCCAAATGATACATGATCAAACATACAAGTAATGAACCAAAATAGAAAGGATAATTTTGTACTTTTGACATCGTGATGTTTTCCAACAAAAATTCTCTCAACAATTCACACAAGTTGAATGATTTGTTTTCTATTACAAGCATATGTGCCATAAATATTGCAATTGCCGAAGTGACACCTTCTCTATTCTTGAAATATATCTTATAAGAAATGTCATAGGAAAAATACCTCACCATAGGGTTAATGATCTTGTCAATATTCTGTGCTCCCTAATAACCATTTACATTGGTTAGGGTATCCACTTCTTACCTAAAACATTTCCATTGTCACATAAACCGGTAATCTCTGAGATAACCTCCTTTGTGATTGGATAGGGTTTGTCCAACATGATGCTTTCATCCTGCACATGACTAAGGATCATCTTGATAACTTTTGCAACATCGAACCAAGGGAATTCAGTCCATAAATTTAGACCTTTGCACTCCAATTTCTTAACTTTCTGCAACTCAACATCACTTAGATGAGCTTCAACATTTATGATTTTCTCTAGGTCGAATTCATCCAAGAATACCTTTTTGAAAACCTGAAATGTCACGCTGCTAGATTCTTCGACGATCATTTTTCCTTCCATGATTGTGTTCTCTTCTTGTTTTGGTATTCCTCTACTAGATTCACAATATTTTCAAACACAAGTGATTGATAATGAAAGAATGAATTCAAAAAGCCAATACTTATCTTGCCAAAAAAGCTCCTTTTAGGGTTTTACCGCCAAGAACTGTCTTATCGATGATGTTAGCAAAATACCTTTGATTGTCTGATAGCTTCTAAACACAGTCATGCCAGATCAATGACATGATCCACTCAGACAGGGGAGGGTAAAATATTTTTTCCTTCAAAATCGAAATCCCCCTAACCCAAAGCATTACACTTAGTTACCAGAGGAAGAGGTGCCTACACCGGATTTTGGTTTGTTAGGCTTGCTTCCTTTGTTCACTTCCTTCTTTCTTCAGACCAAATTTTCCTTCTTCTTTGATTCATCATTCTTCATCACACTCTTCTTAGCATATTTATCCATATTTCAATTTCCACATTGATTAGTATAATGTCCAAACTACTTACGCTTGAAACAACTGATAACCTTCCTTGTAGTGTTTACTGGATGAGATCTATATCTGCAATGGTTAGCTTTGTGACCATAGCCATTGCAAGTATAACAATATCCATGAAAGTTGTTATTCATCTTGTTTGCTTCAACTGGATTGTGATTCTAACTCACAACATGGTTTCTACAATGATTTTCTTTATGACCAAACCTCTTGCAACTATAACATTGAATGCTTCTACAGTTTGCAACCTTATGTCCAAATTTATTGCATTGAAAATAATAACCATTAAAAGATGGGTACCTTTGCAAGTTAGGTTAATAAATTGGTGGCCTTCTTGCACTAGTAATCTGATTTTGGACCTTTCCTACATCTTCTGATTTCTTCTCAACTTCAACCTCTTTGCTTTTGTCCTTATCCTTTTGATCCAAACACTCACTAGGATGAAAACCAAGTCTGGTCTTGTCCAAACGATCTTTTTGCATGCTGATAAGGTCTTCCAAAGATTTGCTATTGTTAAGAACTTTATTCTCTATCTTTAGCTTCTTCACTTCTTTCTCTAGCTTCTTACATTCCTTTAACTTTAGCTTGATTGTCTCTTTCAGGGTCTCCTCTAACTTATCCTTCTACATTAGGTCTTTAATAGTCTCATTCACTTGCTTCAGCTAATTATTAATCTCCTTGTGCCCTAGTTTGATTTTTTGGACTTGCTCTCTCAACTTTTTCACACATTCATTTGCTACCTTCACATTCTCTTTCAATTCCTCATTCTCTAACTCAACACTCCAAATCTTCAAGAGTCATCTTCAAGTCTTCATCCAACTGAAATTATTTGGTCATGTACATAGGTTCCATAATTCAAACAACACAGATCTCCTTCAAGCAGTCAAGATTACAGACAAGGGACCAAATCTCTGATACCGATTATTTAATTGGTTGAAGGGACCATAATATTGTGAGGGGGTGTGAATCAATATTGTCATAGATTCTAAAAATTTCTTTGAACTTAAACCTTTTGTCAAAATATCAAACTCATCAATTATACTTAACACACATACAACAACAAATGTAGAATAATCATAAAAACACAGCCACAAGAGAAACACCAGAATTTATACATGAAAAACCCAAATGGGAAAAACCATGGGGATTGTTAATTCTCAAGAGAATATAACTAGTTATATGATGTTTTACAAAAGGGTGGCTCACTGCTAGATTACAAGAACAACCAACTGTCGGAATGCTCACTGCAAAAATACAAAATCGGCTTATTGCCAAAATGCTCACTACAACAAGTAAGAATGGATTGAAAAGGATTGCATCTTTGAATGCATGAGATTAGTTCCAAGATTGAGCTCAAATCACAATACACAAACCTTACAACAAATCTAGTGAAAGATCTCTTTACTAATTTCCTCAAGTACTTGCAGCAAGTCCGGTAAAGAACTATTGCAATACAGTTTGCACTTCGACTCTGCACCAACTGCCTTCACTATCTACACCTCGCACTTCACACAACTTCATTTTTCATCTTCTATCCATACTTTCTATATACTGGAAAGCTTACACACTAGGATAATGTGTCGGCCTAGCACAACACTTTACCCAATAAAACCTTGAACACAAACGTGACAACTGAGTCAGCCTCCACAAGATCTTTACACGCTTCCTTTTGCATAACTCTTTTATCGATGCATATACCTTAATTGCTGGAATGGGACAGGCTCATTTAGACCCACATATATTGACACTCTATCAAAAAAACTCAAAGATGATATCTGTAAAACTCCAAAATACAGATTCTGCTTTTAACAAGGATACCGAAGCATGAGACATGAAGAGATACACTTGATATAAGAAAAATAGTTGACACTGTGATGCGTAAATTTTACCAGAACTAATGTAAGCACAATTCAAAATTTTGGAGATAGGGATCTTTCAAAAGTCACTCCATAATATCAACTCCATCTTATTGCATCACATGTCAAAACAATAGTAGAAAGCATAACACCTGCTCATAACAAAAGCTGCACACACTAACTACGTATGACATTCGAACCAAAACAAATAACTGGATTGATATCAATGAACTGCAAATGTTGTTCGATCCAATCTGAGTGTCTTTTTGCTGTCATTGTGTTGTCCTTACGCTGTCTATTTTTGGTTTTTTATGTTATGTAAGCTGATCCCCTTTTTGTTCAGGTGGGATCTTTCTATTTTTTGAAGTGATCAGGCACGTTTCTTTCATGTTCTTCTGATCTCTTGGCTTGTACAAGGTTCGGGTACCTTTCAAATACCTTCTTTTACTTAATCAAAATGATATTCACACAAGTGTAACACCTTGCTTAGTGGATCCTTACATTGAAATCATTGAAAGCAAGATGGGAAAATGCTCTTTAAAAACTAAAATTTATGGTATGTGTTAATGCATCCTTCAGTCACCATTAATTTAGTTCATGTGAGTGTTTAAAGGTGGTAGATACATCGATTTTAAAACTCTAATGTTGATCCTCGATTGAAGGGTTTCTCTTCATGTGGCTCTTCATTTGCATCATGTCCCGTGGGCTCGCATGATAATCATGCCTTGTATTTCCTTCTAGTGGGACAATGGGGGGAATTTTCCTTTACCTTGTTTATCTCCACTAACTCATAGTCCATCCTCTACAGAAAGTCAAGGCCCATGGGGCTGTGGGAGCCTTTTACCATTTACTTTGCTTCTCTCTGTCCCATGGTCTCTTTTATCTGTGGTCAACCTATGCAGGGTATGACTTCAATAAAAACCTGCCATACCATGATGTATAAACCTACACTATTTTACCCATGTAGGGTGGCGGGTATTACTATCCCTTGACAACTAGATGTTTTGCCTCTTTGATCTCGCTAGCCTGCGACTTATGTTTAACCATTATCTCTTAGCAACAAGGTGGTGATGAAACATTATCTTAAGCTTTTACCTTAACCTGCTAGCCCACAACCTATCTTTTGATAGCATTATATACCTCGCATGATAACAAGGTATGACCTCGCCAGTCCGCAGCCCATAATTTAACTAGAGTCAAATAGTGTGGGAAAACTTAAGTGAACTATTGTGCACGTGAGTATTTGTCATGATTTAATAAAAGGGTCATGGGACTATTTCACTTAGGACTTAGAAAAAATTAGAACAACATCTAACAAAAGGCCCATGGAGCTATTATGACCGATGGATTTCATAAGTCCTAGCACAAGGGGGTCCATGAACAAATGATTTGATACGTGGAAGTCATAACTAAAGGCTCGATTAGTTGGTTCAACAAATCAATGTATGATTAGAACAAAAGGGGAAACAAACCAAGAATGAGATGTAATTTTTTGACACTTAGGTTAATTTTTTTTATTCAACCATAGCATAGGCAAAAAGGGGGAAATTAGAACAAACACCTAGCCAAATCTTGCCAAATTTTAAACTGTCCTAACAAGTTGGAAACACCAACACTATGACTTGTTAATTTCAATCGAAAGGATATAACAATATTTCCTTCGATATTCAATGGTTAACATGTGTCTAGGGCTCCAACTTTAAACCAAGCCAAGTTAAATAGCAACTCTAGTTAATTTAGAACCCATCAATTAATATTAGCATCTTCCACCAAATCTAAAGTTTTGCTTAAAACCCGACCAACTCTTACCCGTCATCTAGACCCATACCGGATGAGCTTCCTACCGGTGAAGATACCTACCGGTGCCGGTGAAGTGTCTATCAGTGAAGTACCAAACCAAATAATATGATGAATACTAAGAGGGGGGGTGAATTAGTATACCAAAAACTACTGTACTCAAACTTCTAAACAGTTTAGCAGATAACCGATGCAACAGATTCACTAATAAACCGGTTAAGATAAATGCAAACCAAATAGCAAATAAAGCATTCACCCACAAAAGAACAATCACCATAACACAAGATATTTGACGTGGAAACCCAAATGGAAAAAACCACGGTGAGTAGAAACTCACAAGTAACTATTTGCAGAATAGAAACTAGACCGGTTAAGGTCAGATCGGTTAAGGTCATACAATGTTCTTCACCAGAACAGATCTTGTTAGGAATCTAGATCTCTGTTAGGAGGTAAGTCCTGTTAAAGACTACCTTGTTAGAGGATTTCAGATCCACCTTGTTAGAGGATTTACAAAGGCTTTGTTGGGTCTACCCGGTTAAGGGTTTCAAACTTGTCGAAGATGTGAGTAATCAACAAGTGAGTGATCTAGCTAATAGCACAGTCTGCTTAATTAGATCTTTGATAGCTCATTATTAATGCATTTCAGAATTACTTCAGTCTTCAATATCTCCACACTCTATCTCTTCACGAAGACTTAATTTTTTCTGTAAAGATTGCACATAAACTTTTTTCTATCACACATACATCATACATACAAACCCTAGACATGATGTCCTTATAAAGGAATCTGATTTCACATCTGTCCAATAGGATTAGACTACAAGTTCCTAGGTTCAGTGCATCTGGACACATTTGGTAACACGACATAAAATCACCACCAAATTATTGGTGGATGATAACTCATCACACATTACAGAAATACCGGTTGGTAACTCATCACAGAGTAATATCGGTTAATACAATATACCAATTACCGGTTGTCAAAAATGAAGACTGGTAGAACGTAGTGTTCTGATCAAAATTTAACTACCACTTGGTTCCATTGTATTTCTTGAGCTCCTCGAACCACTTGAGGTCCATACCGCTTGAGCTCTTCAGTCAATCTGTGACCGGTAAACATCTTCTGCAAAATACCGATAGTCTAAAGACTATACAATCAATAATACACAATATCGATTGAGTCATAACTCATACATAAAGAAAGTGTGTGTCCTTCATCAAGAAAGTGTGTGTCCATCAATGACAATCAAAACATCATCAAATGCCAACAATCTCCCCCTTTGGCATTGATGGCAACAATTAGGAAATTTTTGACATCTAAATATTTTTACAACAAAAAATTGCCATAATCAAAATTACTCCCCCCTAAGCATATACACTATCCCTTTTTGCAGAAATTACAATATATACTACTCCCCCAAGGTGGTAACATGAAAGTATACATGAAATGGTAATGTAGCTAGGAAATGTGGAAATCATCAAAGCAAGTTTCATTAATAATAGCTCAATCACAAAAGCAGATTGCAATGATCAATCCTAATTACATCCAATAGAGATATGAAAACAAGATATTCAAGATTTGAAAATTAAGCAAACCAAATGCAGACTTGAATGTCTCCTTCATGTAGCTCCATTGTCCTTCTTTCTTCTTCAAATAGCTTTGTTTGTGGATCTCACCTACAAGTGCATACACATGAGATGAAAGCAAGTAGACAAGATAGTAGCGCAAGAATACTCGAAGCGTGATTGATTCGTCAAAGTGATTTGAAAAAGTGATTCGTTCGATAATGTGATTATTAGATCAGGATTGAAGAAATTCATCCAATTTATAGATAAATTGGAGAAAAGACAAGATTAGCATGAAATTGATATTAGAGGCAATTGATTTCAAAAATGGCACAATTGAGTGGAAAGAAGAAGGTTATGACACCTTCTATGTCAAAAGTATGACGCATGAGAAATTCATGCTTCCACCGAAGCACAAAAATAGGGAGAACTAGAGAGAAATTAATTAGGTGGAAATTAAATTTGACAAATTAGAAAATAGGTGGAAATTAGGAATTAGGAAAATTAGAAAATTAGGAAATTAGAAATGATGAAATTAGAAAATTGATGAAAATTAGGTAAATTAATTAATAATTTCTCATTCATTAATTAATTTACAAAAATAGGAGGAATTAATTAGCAAATTAAATAAATATTTAATTGTGACAAGAAGACTTAGGATAAATAAATAAATTATTTAACCTAGAGGGAGAATGGAGAGAAAATGACAAACAAGGTTAAATTAGAAATGCAAGGACGACAATTAGGTCTTGATATAAAATTGATTTGATGTTGATTCGATCATGATTTTGAATTGATAAATGATCAATGCTGACAAATAATTTTGATTGATAAATGCACCAATTTATGAGGAATAATGACAAATTGATCCAAATTGACACGATTGAGAAGGACGACGATCGATAACAAATTGATCGCAAAATGACAAGATTGAAACTAATAACGCAAAACGACAACATTGAAAATGATAACGATCGATGACAAATCGATCACAAAATGACAAGATTGACAAGAGGACAAAACCCTAATTAGGATTGATGATGTCCAAAATGATGACAAATTAGCGTGCACATTGATGTGATAGGATAAGATTGACAAAAATCATGACTGAAGATTGTTGTCGACAAGACCAATTTCGAAAGTGAGATAAATGAAGAAATGCAGAAGAAAGACTCGATGCTCGCAAATGATAAAGACCAAGTGCATGACATAGGAGAAAATGTTAATGCAACGCAAAAACCTAAAATAAGGCAATGCGCAAATGTTAAAGTATGATTCCGCAAGCGTTGACCATTTTTAGGTGTCTACATTTTGCCCCTCTTTGAGACAATGCGATTTTAAGCGTTGTTTCAAAGAACAATAATGAAAATGCCCTAGACAATGACAATGACATATGCATGTCCCCTTGTGGAATTGGCCGGAAACATGCAGAGAAGAGGCTAATTGATCGATAAAAATGATAGAAAATGAAAGGAGCAAATAGACTGACAATCGGAGACCAAATGCACGAAGGACAAGCAATCAAAGATGCAAAAGATCGCGACCAACATGAGATGGAGAGAGTGCATGTCCATCTATGCACTGACAAAGATCTATAAATGAGGCAAAGAGAATGAAATTTGCTCATTTGCACTAGCCCAAGAAGAGGATTTGTTGCTCTGGAAAAGGACACTTGCAGAGAGATGGCGAACATTCCAAGGGTAGATCACCTCGGAGAATGTGTACGTACATTCTGACAATCGGACAATGCGAGAGCAGCGGTATGTATCTCAAAAACCCATGTTTTCAATTTCATGAATTTGACTGGCTTGCGGGACATTGCAGGGCCCATAGGGGATGCAGAAACTGGCTCCTGCGATTGTGTAGGGCGAATCCTACACTTGTGTAGGGTCTTCTGCACTTGTGTAGGGAGACTCATCACACAGGCGCAATTGTGCAGTGTAAACCCTAATTTTGGTCAAAATTGGCATGCAAATGATCCAGAAAGGGGGGATAAGGGTAGGATAGGTCAGAATAGTTTAGAAACACCCTGATTTGTGGATGAAATGAGGAAATGCAACCCATAGGAGCAAACCCTAAAACTGACAAAATATGCCCCAATTGTGATGCAGAGTCGACAGTATCCATTGATCACACGGGAGAACCAACCTGACTACTTCATGCTATGACATAGACTCAGGAGCACAGATAGAGATACATTAGCAGGACTTGGGATATACTATGTCACATTCATGCCCGAGATTAGGGCAAACATAGGATTGCTTACCGCGTTGGCAGAGTGATGGCATTCAGAGACTTCCTCATTCCATCTGGCGACTGGAGAGGCGACTGTGACACTGGAGGATGTATGGCGTATCCTCCGCATTCCGATTCATGGAGAGATTGTAGAGTATGACCCAGTGACAGGGAGAGATGCGTTGTGCAGATTATTTGAGTGCGACGCAGATGATCTAGATATCGTAGAGAGGGAGATCGGCTGGGAGAGCATGGCATCAGAGTATGATCGACGATATGTGGTGATAGTAGTGGTGATAGCATGTCTACTAGCAGGAGACAGACAAGGACATGTATTCCCTATTGGATGGGGAAGAGTGCTAGAGCGGATGGCGACAGAGGGGACAGTGTACGCATGGGGACCATGTGTACTGGCTATGTTGTATTTTCAATTGCATCAGATAGCATATTAGGGAGTGCAAACGTTGAGCTGTGGAGTCACACTGCTGTAGGTATGGGTATTTGAGCACATAGCTATATGTCAACCGATTACAAAGAGACAAGTAGTACCACATTGACCATATGTGTACTGCTATGGGGGAGCACTGAGACAGGGTCCTTTTGGATACATATTATATTGGCGACATGAGCTAGATAGACTGAGAGAGTTCACATGGAGGCCATATCGTGATTGCCCTAGATGGTCAGATGATAGTGATGAGCTACCATATTGTAGACAGGAGAGGTACCTGATTGGGCGACTAGTGAATCGCCAGAGAATGATTGAGTTGTACCTGCTAGAGAGATTCAGACGACAGTTTGGAGAGAGGCAGGATGTACCTAGGAGGACTGCACACTTTGCCTGATCTCACAGAGAGATGAGTCAGTGGGGGAGTATGATTGAACCACACATAGCATATGTTGACTTCTCACAGCTACAACAGAGACAGTGGGATTGGAGATCAGATGTAGTGGATGTCGGGACGATAGAGGAGTATGAGAGATGGTCTGCACGATGGCGGCTAGTGCCATTGATAGATCCGGATATTCCAGTACCTAGGAGACAGGAGGACTTCCCACTCACAGGAGAGGAGGAGGGAGATGATGAGGATGAGGAGGATGAGGGCAGTGATGAGGATGAGGGGGATGATGAGGATGAAGATGTGGATGGGGATGACAAGGATGAGCCAGATTCAGGCGAGCAGGAGGCATTGTAGGATATACCCATTGAGCCAGAGACAACTAGCATAGAGGAGATGGAGATGTGCAGGGCTACCATAGCGAGTCAGCATGATCATATTGCAACTTTAGAGAGATAGAATGAGCAGTTCAAAGCGGAGATAGCCAGACTCACTGCGGCTCAAGATGCATCAATAGCTCAGGCACAACAAGAAGAATAGAGAGTCACTGAGTATATTGGGTCGATTCAGGATGCCAATGCACGGGAGATGGCACAAATGCTGGTAGAGATCGGAGAGGAGATAGGCCATTGGAGGACACTATATGAGAGTGCAGTTCTACCAGAGCAGAGAGCAGCTTCATAGCGGGCACGATCGAGGACAGAGAGCAGGGCACGCTCTCAGAGGTCATTGAGCAGCATGGGGGTGAGTGGACCTATGAGACCACCACAACCAGGACCAGGAGGGACATCATCCATGAGACATGGCAGGGATGAGGAGGATAGAGGGAGCACCCAGTGACAGAGGCACATGCTCCTTATGACAGACAGTGGACATTATGTAGTGTGATATTATATAGTTAGCCTGCGGGCCATACTTAGGACAGATAGTCCAATTTTGTACTCTGATATTATTTGGATATATGATATGATATGCATCGATATGATGGGATGCAATGTGTTATGACTTATGTTATTTTCCATGTATGGATGACTTATGCATTGTTTATGTACCATTATGGAACATGTATGGATGTATTTTTTTTTTATGTGTTTTTGATGCATTGATAATATGAAATGGATAAAATGCTTGATATGATGCTTGATGTAATGCAAATGCACTAACCAAATGGATGCAAGATGCAGCATATCTGTTTGGGGAAATCGGAGCACTAGACCGAACTGACTATCTGAATTGATGGAAGAAATGTTAGTAAGAAGAAAAATGAGACGGAGGACATTTAGAGACAAAGAAAAACTTGCTTTCAGTAATGCACTTTGTAGGTGAGAACCTTTATTTTAATGTAGCAAAATGGATGCGTAGCATCATGGCATGGAAGGCCAAAGCTGAAATGCAACCCTTTTTGCAAAAGACAGACACATCACAGACAAACAAAAATCACAACAAAAAAAAGAAAGGGACCATGAACCATCCCAGTCACTCTAAATCACTCAGTGACATCATCAAGCAACATAGGAACATGACCGAAGCCAAAGATAAATCAATAAAAAGATAAGATGCACAAATTCCAGCAAAGCAAACAAACACCTTGATCTTCATTGTCAAAAGTTGAAAGTGCTGATAGGATGATCATGCTGTCTGGTTTCAGGACATGTGGTACCCCGTCTAAGATAGGACATAGTCTGGTTTCGAGTATACCACACCTTGTATAAGACCCATGATAGTAGAGACAAGGACAAATGATTTTGAGGTTGATTGATATGACAAACTTGTTCAGTTTGAATGTCTGGTTTGATTGAAAAGTTCATCTATTAACGCATGATTGCATTAAAGCGCAACATTGTGATTGCCTGTCGTTGGAGGGATGCTCAGTGATTTGTCTTATGCACAAAGGGGATCATTTATTGACAAAATGCTTGTTTTTGGATTTTAATGTTTTGAAAAAAAAATTGTTTGGTTTTCAGGACTTTATTTGACTTTTTTTTTTTTTTTTGGATTTTGTCAGGACATTATTTGATTTTTTTGGATTATTTGTTCATTTTTTTTGAATTTATTTCAGGACATTTTTCAATTTTTTTTTTTTTTTTTGGATTATTTCAGGACATTTTTCAATTTTTTTGGATTATTTAAGGACATTTTTCAATTTTTTTGATTTTTTCAAGACATTATGTGATTTTTTTGTTTGGATTTTTTCAGGACATTATATGATTTTTATGATTTTGCCCCCAATGTCTAGCAAGGCAAGGAATATGACAGGTGAATAAATAGGCTTGCTGAAATGATGGTGGATAGAGGGAAGACGAAGGCCTTTTATCATGGAGACAATACAGATGCAATTTTCAAGGGCTATTGCGTGATGGGACAAGAGACTGGATATGACAATGTAAAGCAGTGACATGGCATGAGGGACATGTCAAGAGGTTTTTGAAACTATGTTTAAATTTTGCGTCCTTATGTCAGATCAAGATCAAGGAATGAAAAAGAGTGTATGGATAGTGATAAGATATGGATAGGATAAGCAGGACCAAGAATGGATAAAGGACATGGACTGAAGGTCGAGGTAGGATACGAGATAGTGGCAGAAAGTTACAATAAGCTAGGGAATATGGATGAAAGGGTATAATAAGCAAATGGATAAATGACCAAAAGCTATGATAGACTAAAAACTACAAACAAGATGCATGATGCTCATGAAGATCCTCAGCCTTGTCAAGATCAAAGGTGGAAAGAGGAAATGGACATGAGGGACAATAGGATATGAAGGGTAATGACAGGGGTTCGATAGGATAGTGAAGGGCAATAAGATATGAAGGAGGAAACCTGCCCCCAAGTACGGTATGCAAGAAGTTCATAGATTATGCATGATGCCTGTTTGCCAAGTTTTCATCACGGTACTTGCCCAAGGTGCCTGTTTACCAGATTTTCACTAGAGGGCGAATTATTTTTGCTTTACTTTTTTCTTTCTTTTTTTTTTTTCTTTTTGTTTCAATTTTTTTTTGTATTTTGACATTTTAGTCAAAAATGGACACATGATAGGGGATGGAAGAAGGACTCAAGCGTCTTTTTTTTTTTGGATAGTAGCCTTGAAAAAAATGGACCATGACCTTTAAAAGTATGCTCAAAGATATTGGTAGGATAAGGACATGGAAAAAGAGATGAAACTAAGGCAAGGATTTATGTAAAGGATTGGATCAAAGGGATCGAAGGATGGAAAATATGCATTGGATAATGGATAGGGTATTGGAAGAATTGGGCTTCAGTGGATGGAAATGTTGGCAAGATCGACATTGGCACACACCTTGACGGGTGGTGGACTGATGGAGGAAGAGTGGGTTTTGGATATGGAGATTTGGATGGAGGAATAGCTTGGGATTTTGGGACATAAGGACCCAAAATGGATGAAGAAGGTGATGAAGGAATAGACTTGGAAGGTTTGGATGGAGGAATAGCAATTTTGGATGCCAAGCTGGATGTTTCTTTTTGTGCTTCAAGGAGCTTCTTAGGGATCCACATGGTTTTTGACTTTTCATGCTTTTGTGATTCCTTGGAGTGCATTGCTTGCACAAGGGATTTAGGAACCCATATAGATTTTAACTTTTGTTTTTGAGCAATGGGCCTTTGTGACCTTTTGGATTTTTCCTTTTCTTTTTGGATCATATTTTTCTTTGCTTTGACATGTTGATTAGATTGGACATGTTGATCCTTGAATACATGTGGATTTTTAGACTTATGACTTTTATACTTGGCATCCAAATTGCTTGGAGGGGGAAAGGAATGCATGGATGGATATGAATGAAATGGACTTCTTTTGGATTGATGAAATTTACTCAAGGATGTGTGCCTTTGTTGACCTTGCATAGAGGACGAAGGGATATAAGGACCTAAGATGGATGGAAGGTATGATGGGAAGGTGTATGTTTTGATTTTGATGGAGGGATACCAACATCTTGAGAGTGAGCTGTGTAGACATGACCCTTAAGATCTTCTTTAACATGAAGGGATGCTTGCTTTTGGAGATCTACTCCTTTGCCTTTATGAATATCTTGACTTGTAGGATACTCTTTTCTTTGGGAAGAAGACGCGAATCCATTATGAGGTGGATATGATATGAGAGAAATAATGAGATCTTGAAGTGGATCGGATTGCACCAAAATGGAAGAACCCATTATGCATGTCGAGGGTTCATGAACATCTTGCACTAACACGTTAGAATCATGAAGGGGATTAGGTCATGAGGGGAACTAGGATTGTATTGTGGACATGGTTCAATGACAGGCTCTTCAAGAGATGGAATGGGAGGAATAATGGGATCGTCAAAAGAAATGCGATCTTGGAGTGTATATGGAGCATTAAGACAAGGAGATGGAGGAACAAAAGGATCTTGTGGAGGATTTAAAGGAATAATTTGATCTTGACAAGGAGGAAGATCATTGGAATCCTCTTTAAAGGTGCTTTGCTCTTGACTTTCAATGGGATCATCAGAAAGGATGGAAGGGATATCTTGAATGTCAATGGGATTTGAAAGGATATTGTGTTCATGAAATGGAAGGGGATCGTTTGGGATTGGATGAACTGGGATATCTTGATCTTGCTCAGGGAATGGAGTGTCAATAGGACTTTGGATAGGATGGACAAGAATAGGGGAATCATCATGAGTGTCTAGGAAGATGGGGTCCTGGTCAACAATTGGATGGGATGATAAGGTTTCGGGATCTTGATCTTGATCTGTTTCAAGACATGTTTCTTCATGCTCTAAATTATCCTCTTGACATGGGGTTAGACTTTGGATATGCATGGGGGATTCTGACAAGGGATCAATGGTTTGGCATGAAGGAAATGCACTTTGAAAATTTGTGATGGATTCTGGCAAGGAATCAATGCTTGAACATGAGGAAGAGGGACTTCGAATGGGGTCCTCTAAAATAGGTAATGACAATAAAGTGCATGGTGGCATTGGGTCTTGTATTTCTGAAACATGACAAGGATGTGCATCATGAATTGGATTATCAATTATGGATAGCCCTTGGATAATTGCATCCTTGGGTGCATTGTTTGATGAGGACAATATAGAAGGTTCTTGTGAAACTTCTAAAGGTGTAGGGATAGATGCCACTGGGGAGTCAATTTGTTTGTGGGGGGATGAGGCATTGCTAGACATAAGTGTATTAGTTTGATCTTCCTCAAAGAACTCACTTGGTAATTTCCTTAAGATCATTCCAATAAAGCCACCTTTCTTTTGAGGTTTTGACATAGTTGTATCTGGAATTTGAACTTGTTTTGCAAGGAGTTGGTTCTGATCTGATGTCATGTTTTGATATTGGACTTGGTTCAATTGTTCTGACATGTTTGAAACTTGGGTTGGTGTGTGCTGCAACCTTTGTTTTTGAATGTTTGGTTGTGGTTGTTGACATTGATATTCCACCATTGGTTGAACCATTTGTGGACATTGTATAGTTGGTTGGACATATTGTTGAAATTGGACCATTGGTTGTATTGGTTGTATATGTTGAACAATTGGTTGAACCATTGGTTGTATTGGTTGAAAATCTGATTGATAGTAAACACCTTCTTGTTCTTGTTGTGAAGGCACATAATGTTGTTTTCTCTTTTCTTGAAATTGTTTCATCATCTCTATTTGTGAGAGGAGAGCTGGTATGTCTGATCGTTCAATAAGAGATCTTACATCAATTGGCTCAATATTTGGATTTTGACTTGGAAATTTTTGAAACACTTTGGACATTTGTGATCTATTCTTCTCAATGTTTTTCACTCTTTGTTCCAAAATCTCCTTTTCTTGAGCTAGTTTCTCCTCTAGTTTTTGTATTTGGAGATTTGTTTCATCATGATAAGTTTGATCCAAGTTCCGAGACATGTAGAGATGGGATTGACATGATTGATTGCTCAATTGTGATGACATGGCTTCATAAGAAGGTTGAGACCTCATTTCAACAAACATGTCACTATGCAAATGCAATATTTTTGGAAATTTTTAATTTTAAAAGGATGATATATGATATGCAACTAAATGCAATCTTTGGCAAGAATGCAATCTATGTTTTTGTTGTTTTTCAAGATTTTGACAAACTTTTGAAATGAAAATCTAAAAAGAGACCCTTAGGAAATTGAAATGATGTCTAGACCTCAAAGGACAAAAGGACCAAGTGACAAAAGGACAAAATGACAATGTCTCCCCTATATGCTTGGATACTAAGCTAGGTTTGACCAAATGACATTGATGACAAAAAGAGAAACGGTTTGATAAGGTCTAGACCTCCTAACAATGACTTAGGGTTTATCAAAGATTTGGATTACTCAAGTATAACAAAACCTAGTTTTGACACTATATGCTAAGGGACAATTACTATGCAAGTGACCCTAATATGATATGATAATGACCTAAACTTAATGAAAGGACCTAGGGTATGCAAATGCAAATGTATGACAATGGTATTACTCTAATGCAAGAGGACATATGCAAAATGGATGACCCTTATTGATATGCAAAAGAGTATGACCTAGGTGAAACCTAATCTTGGTAATTGACAATGACTTTGCAAAATGCAACCTAGGATGAACCTAAATCTAAGTGACATGAATGTTGAGACAAGATTTTGAACAATATTTGACAACCATGTTTGAAGATGTTTTGAACTTTGTTGGATGACATGTTCTTATGTTTAACCTTGTTTTGAATCAATTTGCCTTGTTTTTGAAATGAGATGCAATTCAACTTCTGACAAACAAAGAAGACAAGATATTTCAACTTAGACTCAAGACAATCATGCTCATTCACACATTTCTTATGGTAGGCAAGGACATTAGGTACTTGAGAGGTAGACTCATTATGGGATTCAAGGAGAATACCTAGATGCTTGACCCCACGGGCTCCCCTCCACGACACTCACTTCTCAAGGTAGCCAAGCATCAGTCCCCATGGAAATCTCCCCATGGCGAACTTAGTATCTCTTCCAAGTATCCGAACTTGTCCTTCTCAAGCAACTAGAAGGGTTTTTGGCTTCTAAATACAAGGTGTTTAGTCAGGATTTCTGTTAAGCGTTACTCCTTGATGTCACGCAAGCGTGATTGAGATATTAAGCCCATCAAGATACCAAACAAATGTAGTCGTGCAAGCACGATTTAGACCATGAGGTCCTACTTAGATGTTGATATGAGAAAGAGTTCAAGGGTCATCACTTCCCAAGTAACTGCAATTCCCATGTAACCCTTCCTCCAAAGCTTTCGCTCATCAGGTATTTTTTTATAGTGAGTTAGAATGCCAAGGTATTCTAGCCATACTCTCTTTGGGTCATTCCCTTCTCACGATTATCACTTGCTTCCAAAAGAAAATGGTCGGGAAGGCAGGCCCTCTAAAGGTGACACACAATCAAAAGCATGAGCATGGTATTGAAGATCTGGATTTCTGATCACCCTAAGAAGGATGAGAGCATACTCTCCTACTCCAATGTCAAACTCAACAATAAAATCAAACATACATTCATTCCATCCTATTTAGAAATCACTAGGTGCCTAAATATTAATTGCAAACACAAATTTTAGTTGTAGTCCAAGGCAACCTGCAAAACCCAAGTCAGAAGTTTGATATGTTTAGTCTTTGACTATCGAATCTGCATAAAATGTGTTAGTACTTTCATTTATTTGTCTTTGACATGCGTATGCCAAGGTTTTGCACAGAGAATTAGTACCAACAATATCAAAAAAGTAGAAACAGAATGCAAAAGAAAACAACTTGCAAGTGAAAAACACTGTCTTTTACCTCTGTTTTTGGACTTTACACAGGCGCAGAAGTCTTGACACAGGCGTAGAAGTCATGACACAGGTGCATATTGTCTTTGACACAGGCGCAGAATGCATAACACAGGCGCAGAATGCTTGACACAGGTGCAGGAGTTCCCAGAAAGTCCTGCACTACCCTGTTTCTTGGGTTTTTGACCTGCAAATCAACTCAAAAGCACTCAAAAACACAGTTAAGGGGTTAGATGGTTAGTGTTCATGTCGGGTTCACCAATTAATGTAGCTAGGAAATGTGGAAATCATCAAAGCAAGTTTCATTAATAATAGCTCAATCACAAAAGCAGATTGCAATGATCAATCCTAATTACATCCAATAGAGATATGAAAACAAGATATTCAAGATTTGAAAATTAAGCAAACCAAATGCAGACTTGAATGTCTCCTTCATGTAGCTCCATTGTCCTTCTTTCTTCTTCAAATAGCTTTGTTTGTGGATCTCACCTACAAGTGCATACACATGAGATGAAAGCAAGTAGACAAGATAGTAGCACAAGAATACTCGAAGCGTGATTGATTCGTCAAAGTGATTTGAAAAAGTGATTCGTTCGATAATGTGATTATTAGATCAGGATTGAAGAAATTCATCCAATTTATAGATAAATTGGAGAAAAGACAAGATTAGCATGAAATTGATATTAGAGGCAATTGATTTCAAAAATGGCACAATTGAGTGGAAAGAAGAAGGTTATGACACCTTCTATGTCATGAATTATGACATATTGCTAATGCAAAGTTTAGAGGACTAGAGGCTTATGACATCTTGCTATGTCAAAAGTATGACGCATGAGAAATTCATGCTTCCACCGAAGCACAAAAATAGGGAGAGCTAGAGAGAAATTAATTAGGTGGAAATTAGGAATTAGGAAAATTAGAAAATTAGGAAATTAGAAATGATGAAATTAGAAAATTGATGAAAATTAGGTAAATTAATTAATAATTTCTCATTCATTAATTAATTTACAAAAATAGGAGGAATTAATTAGCAAATTAAATAAATATTTAATTGTGACAAGAAGACTTAGGATAAATAAATAAATTATTTAACCTAGAGGGAGAATGGAGAGAAAATGACAAACAAGGTTAAATTAGAAATGCAAGGACGACAATTAGGTCTTGATATAAAATTGATTTGATGTTGATTCGATCATGATTTTGAATTGATAAATGATCAATGCTGACAAATAATTTTGATTGATAAATGCACCAATTTACGAGGAATAATGACAAATTGATCCAAATTGACACGATTGAGAAGGACGACGATCGATGACAAATTGATCGCAAAATGACAAGATTGAAACTGATAACGCAAAACAACAACATTGAAAATAATAACGATCGATGACAAATCGATCGCAAAATGACAAGATTGACAAGAGGACAAAACCCTAATTAGGATTGACGATGTCCAAAATGATGACAAATTAGAGCGCACATTGATGTGATAGGATAAGATTGACCAAAATCATGACTGAAGATTGTTGTCGACAAGACCAATTTCGAAAGCAAGATAAATGAAGAAATGCAGAAGAAAGACTCGATGCTCGCAAATGATAAAGACCAAGTGCGTGACATAGGAGAAAATGTTAATGCGACGCAAAAACCTAAAATAAGGCAATGCGCAAATGTTAAAGTATGATTCCACAAGCGTTGACCATTTTTAGGTGTCTACAGGTAACATTCACCAAAATTTTACTACTGTATACTAATCCCCCTTTGCCAACAATGACAAAGTAATGTAGAATAACCCTTGTTTCCTTATATATAAAAATATTGTAAATATTCATATCAATAAGGAATGAAACTTATCAAAAATAGATTTAAAGTCCTGCATAAAAATTTTCATGGCCAATGTCCATGACTCAAGCAATGAGGTAGCAACCTCACTTTTAGTCTGCATCTGGAAGACCAATTCTTCCATAGCATCAATGGTACTCATCTCTTGAGTTACCGTGATGGCTTCCAGGTTGAGAAAACATTTCTGAAGAATCTACAGTCGGGGCAATAAATCCAGTTGAAGCTCCTACAAATCTCTAGACCGGTTGCTGATCTTTGTGTCCATCTTGGTAATCTGAAGCTGATAGTGATGAACTGTTTGCCCATATGTAGTGAATGAATCATAGGGCATCTTGAAGGTGCTGATGTATGCTTGGAACTCCGATTGGAGTTTATCTTTCTGTTTAAGCACATCATCACAAAATAGATGGGGTTGGTATATTTTTCGTAAAAGTAATTTGCCCTCATCCATAGCAACACTAATATCCTTCTACTGCTTCAGAATTTATGATCAAAGATCATTCTTTTTCTTGACTAAGGTAGTGTTGAGTGCCTTTTCATGATTCTTCTTTGCAATGGCTGCATCAACATCTTCCAAGCATTGTACCTGGTCCTCCACTACAATACAAAGAAGTTTAAGCTTGGACAGAGAGGAATTGGTACTAGGTAGGTTGGTACCAGGAATCAGACTGGTAACGGTGTCAACCACAGTTTGAATGACATCCTATTCCTTCTTCCTCCATAATGCTTCTAGTCTCTCCTGTGCAAGTTTGATTCTTTGAAGCAGCTCAGACTCATTTGCTGATTGAAGATCAATTGGACTGGTGGTATCAATCAGTTTGGCTTGACCATCGTTTTCCTTGGGAGTTTCCGCTTGTTTGGTCTTCTCTGCTTCCTTCTCCTCCACTGCTCTTTTCTTTTCCTCTTCTTTCTTCTTTCGCTCCTCTTCTTGTTTCTTCTTTTGTTCTTCCTTCTTCTTGTCTTCTTCCTTCTTTTTCTTCTCTTCCTCCTTCTTCTTCTTCTCTTCTTCCTTCTACTTTTCTTCTTCTTTCTTCTTCTCTTCTTATTTCTTCTTCTCCTCTTCTTTTCTCTTCTCCTCTTCTTTTCTCTTCTCCTCTTCTTTCTTCTTGATTTCTTCTTGCCTCAATTTTTCTGCTTGCTCTTTCTCCACTTTCTCTTTATCAACCTTTTCCTTGTCCCGTTTGTCTCTCTCTGCTTTTTCTTTGTCCTGTTTTTCTTTCTCTTCTTTTTCTTTGTTCTATTTTTCTTTCTCTTCTTGTTCTTTGTCAAGAGTGACATCCTCAAAATCTAATGCATCCACATCAATGGGATGCATCTAGTTTACCTGATGATAGGTCAGGTTCTTGTTCAACCTTCATATTGGCCTTAGACACTTGGTGTAACCTAACTGTAGCTTTAGCATGTAAATGTGTGTCCTTCTCCACTTTAGAAGCTCTCCCTTCTAGCAGCCCGAGTCTTCTCCTTCTCATGAAGAAGAGGCCTTTGTTCTTATCCATTATCTCAAATAATTCTGAATTTGAAGCATCAGGAAAATATTGTGCAAAAATTTTCTTCCTGATCTCCTGTTCTTTCTCAATGGCAATGTGTCATTTGTTATCTAAACAATTATATAAAGAATTAGGTGTAATCGATCTAATCTCTGATGGCGACCGATCATTAACACATAAATATTTAATGATTTCCTGTTCTACTTCTTCTTTTTCATTATCATTGAAATTATCAAAATACTCCTTTAGATCATCAAGCACTTTTCTCCTAGTATTCTTAATAGTCCTTTGACAATGTGTCATTGGCTTATAAGAGGAAATATCTATATTTACCAGTACTGAAGTTGTAGGAACATTACCGGTAGATTTTGCCTTCTTGCTTGATTATCTTGTCTTCTTTGGTTGAATTTCCGGTTCAGTATCCTCTGACTCCAATGAGCTAGTTTTGGTTTTCTCCTTCCTCTCAAAGACTTTAGCAGGAATAACCTCAGGTTTCTTCTTAGCAGGTGATCGCTTGGTCACTTTTGAATTGGTAGAGGTAACTGGTGTAGATACCGATGGCATTTCTTTATCCTTTTTCTATTTTGGTTCTTCAACCGCTGTTACCCTCTCCAAGTAGGTACTGGTTCTCTTTTTCTTAGCATCCAATGGTGAGGCAAGTAGGGTAGAGGCATACCCGATCAACATGTCATTCACCACTTCATAACCCATAGGTTCAACTTCTTCCTTTCTCAGTTCCACTACTTCCATTATGCATTTATCTACCTTTATTGTGAAGCAGATGTCATCTTTATACTTCTTCACAATATCATCTGATATCCTCATTCTCTGGCTCATTTTCTGCTTGAATTCATCAAAATACTTGTTAAGAACCTCAAGATATCAAGTTCCCACTATTTGTAGACTTTCCTTGATTTGTCTGGAGACTGGTAGGTCAGCAGACCATTGCACATCACCTACTGCAGAGAAATAACCTTGAAAGCAGAAGAATAAACTGACCAGAAATTGTCTAAACCTGAACCTTAGAGCATTGTCCTGTTTGATGGACTTTAGTATCAATAGCAATTGCTTCTGCAAACAGGTACAAAGATCAAATGTAGTGTCTTCCTTGATCATTCTGTAAGCAGCGTTCACAGTAGTGGTAGGGACAAAATTCATTCTGCTAGCATAAAATATTTGGTAACCAATCACCATGCAAGCATATTTCACCATATCATCTTTGATGGTGTTGACGGTCATCGCCCGTTGGTCACCCAACGAACCGGTGAGCTTTGTCATTTCAATCTTGGCGACCTTCCTCAGAGTTGGTACCTCTCCAATGTTGCAAAAACTGGCGATGACATGAATTGCATGTCATCCGTGCACTCGAGGTACATCTTATCACCATGTACTCTACTGAGGATGATGCAGATATGATCTTCTGTGAACTCTTCCAAAAAATATACCGCATTGTGTAGTTTCATCTTCTCAAGGATGTTGTACTCCAATTTGATCTTCTTATCATCCCTATAGAATAGACTTAGCTGGGAATGAATCACCAAGGATCCTAGGTCTTCCAATTTGCAATCAATATACCCTGAAACATCTTCCTCAATAATAACTCTGATGGGTATTTGGGATAGGGAATTGTATTTCATTTTCCTTTGAATAAATTCAGCTAAATCTATAGGTGCACTAGAACTAGAGTGTGATGCAAAAGCCATGATGAGAAAGAAATTCAAGAAATACCTTCACAATAAAAAATTTAGGGTTTGCCAATGTCGCTCACAATACACCACTTCGGTTGCTAGATTACTGCTTAGTGTTATTCACTGATAGATTGAAAATGATCTCTGGATTTGTTTGCAAGATTTTTGAATTCACTTTGAATCACTAGATGAATCGCTCTTTGTTGCTCTGCTCTTGAAAATTATTCGCTCGAAAATAGATAAGTGAAAATGATGACCAAAATCCTTTTAAACAAACTTTTCACCTACCATAATAAATGCATCACCATTAGGGCACAAACCCTAATTTTGCCTTTAATTGCTTCCTATCTTGTGCCGATTGACAGGTAACATATATTGGTTAAGGTCTTTACTGATATAAATCGGGGGTTCAAAACATTTCACCGATATGTTCCCCTAAGCTTTTCTGAAGCTCAGTTTGCTAGTTTAGAGACTTCCACACTAGGTGCAGAAACCGATTCATCATGTGACACTTCTTCTAGTTTCTTTTTCCAAGTTTTATTCATTTCCATTTGAATGGTTTCAACATCAATCTTCCCTTTTGGAGTGATCAGTATATCATCTAATAGGTTCTTTCTCAGTCTGCAAGTTCTGGTAGTGTATCCCGGTTTGTTGCAATGATAGCATACCATTCCAGGTGTTCTCCATGGTCCATTATTCATACTACCATTCTTCCTTCTGCATGTTGCAGCAGTGTGACTGCTACCATGAAAGATCAAACAGGTTGCTCTCCAACTAGTTGTCGCTTGATAACCACCTAACTGATGGTCATAGGTATTGTATCGGTTGGGATTCTGGTTCACAAAAGGTTCCGGGATAACTCTTTGAGTCCTTGGAGGTTATCTCCTAGTGTTGTACAAAACAGACCTGCATTCAAATGCTTTATGCCCAAACTTGTTGCATGCATAACAGTTTCCATTGAATCTATTGGATCTAGGCTTATTGTTTAGAAAATAAGGAAAATTGTTGTAGGCCTTGCCTCTACACACATTAGTAGTATGTCCTTCTTTGATACAATTAAAGAAAACATGTTTAAGCTTTTGTTTACCTTTATCGTTGGATGTTGGTTGTTTCTTTGATGCTTCAACTTTTGTTCTAGAGGTCTCACCTTCCTCATACCCAGAGAAACCAAGTCTAGTGGTATTCTTTACCGGTTTTGCTAATTCTAGCTTTTTCTCTAGCTTAGCAGTACTCTGATTGAATTTGGCAAGTATCTCCTTTGACTCATTAAGTTCCTTAGAAATAGCAACATTAGATTCCATCAAGGTTGCATTCTCAAAAATAGCCATGTTTAGTCCACCTTGCATTTCTTGTTTTTCCACTTTACTCTCTTGGAGATGAGTGGTAAGGGCAGTGATTTCTTGCTTCAGCTTGGAGATCTCATGATCTTTGTCTTTTACCAGATCTTCAGCTTTCCTTATGTTCTCAAGCTCTTGACACATTATAATAGTCAGCCCTTCCAACTCTTTTCTCAGGTTGGCTTTAGATTCATTCAGTTTTTCAACTTCTTCAACTAGGGCATCCATGTTTGCTTCATTAGAAGTGATATTTTCAGTAAGTTCCATTAGTTTCTCAACATGCTCTCTTCTTTTGGCCAAAGAGGCTTTATACTTGACTTTGAGTTCATCATAGGTTCTCTCAGTCTGAGTGAGATGATGAGTAAGTTCCCTCACACTATATTCCCCCATATCTCCTTCCAAGTGGTTAGACTTATAGAAAGGTTGGTTCTGATATCAATTGATGAATACTAAGAGGGGGGTGAATTAGTATACCAAAAAATACTATACTAAAACTTCTAAATAGTTTAGCAGATAACCAATGCAACAAATTCACTAATAAACCGGTTAAGATAAATGCAAACCAAATAGCAAATAAAGCATTCACCCACAAAAGAACAATCACCATAACACAAGATATTTGATGTGGAAACCCAAATGGGAAAAACCACGATGAGTAGAAACTCACAAGTAACTATCTGCAGAATAGAAACCAGACCAGTTAAGGTAATACAATGTTCTTCACCAGAACAGATCCTGTTAGGAATCTAGATCTCTATTAGGAGATAAGTCCTGTTAAAGACTACCTTGTTAGATGATTTTAGTTCCACAGTTGTGAATCACCTTGTTAGAGGATTTACAAAGGCTTTGTTGCGCCTATCCAGTTAAGGGTTTCAGACTTGTTGAAGATGTGAGTAATCAACAAGTAAGTGATCTAGCTAATAGCACAGTCTACTTAATTAGATCCATGATAGCTCATTGTTAATGCATTTCAGCATTACTTCAGTCTTCAATATCTCCACACTCTATCTCTTCAAACAGACTTAATCTTTTATGCAAAGATCACACACAACCTTTTCTCTATCACACATACATCATACATGCAAACCCTAGACATGATGTCCTTATAAAGGAATCTGATTTCATGTCGGTCCAATAGGATTAGACTACAAGTTCCTAGGTTCAGTGCATTTGGACACATTTGGTAACTTGACACAAAATCACCGCCAAAGTGTCGGTGGATGATAACTCATCACACATTATAGAAATACTGGTTGGTAACTCATCATAGAGTAGCACTAGTTTATACAATATACCGATTACTGGTTGTCAAAAATGAAGACTGGTAGAACATAGTGGTCCAATCAAAAGTTAACTACCACTTGGTTCCATCGTACTACTTGAGCTCCTCGAACCACTTGAGGTCCATATCGCTTGAGCTCTTCAGTCAATCTGTGACCAGTAAACATCTTCTGCAAAATATCGATAGTCTAAAGACTATACAATCAATAATACACAATACTAATCAGAACAATTACCGGTTGAGTCATAACTCATACATAAAGAAAGTATGTCCATCATCAAGAAAGTGTGTGTCCATCAATGACAATCAAAACATCATCAAAATGCCAATATAATGAAGCTGGAACATGTTTCCATCAATGAAAACATATGAAACCAGTCAAATGAGTGTCAATTGCCAGCAATCTCCCCCTTTGGCATTAATGGCAACACTAATGTGAAAAATGATAATGGTTTCCATTTGTTGGATTCACCTTGAGACTGCTCCCCCTGAGCTGAATATTCATGTGTAGTCATGATCTGTACAAATACTCCTTATCTCTTGATGTCGAGGATTTATTTTTCACCTATACCTCCCCCTTTGACATGAATGCCAAAAAAACACCAAAAACTAGGATGAAGAATGAAATTTTGTACAAAGAATATGTCCCAAAATACCTTACCAGAGCTGAATATACTTGAAAATTTCTAGATAGGCTTCCTCCAAAATCTCTAGATAAGTGTCCTAGCTAGATTTGAATGTGTTGGATACTGATACAAGTCCGTTAAGCATATGAGCATGAGACTCTTTCTCCTTAAGCCTTGTCAGTGTGGGCTTGCTAGTCATATCAATGTATTCATTTTTATGTACACTCAAGGACTCCAATCGGGGACTCACCAATCCTCTAAGCCCTTTAGGTCTCCTAATGATTTTGTCTTTTTCCCTTTCAAGAACTAAAATTTGAGCTTCTAAGAAAAAAATTTGCCCATCAATAGAAGTAGTCAAAGAATTGGAACCATCAAAAGAATTGACTATACCTACAATCTTATCTTGAGAATGTTTAATGTCTTTATTTATATCCATAGTTAGTAATCCGGTGTTACAACATACTCTATATATATTTGTACATTGCCTTAAAGCATTATCATTTAACTTCAATTTGTCAATAATCTCTTTCTTTTATGATTCAATCAACTAATCAAAAGTGGCTTTCTTAGCTTGAGTGAATCTTTCCAATGCCTGTCGGTTAGATTTTTGCTGCAATGATTGAAAATCCTTAGAGATGTGCTCATTAATTATTTTGAGCTTGCTGGATGGGCTTGCTCCTTTGTCAAACTGGCACTTTAGGACAAGTCTGTGCAAAATTGGAATTGACTAATCAATTATTCCTTTGTCCATTGATCCTTCCTTCATCATCTTTTGAGAAACAATCATCATGAGCTCAGTAGAACTCATCTCAGTTATGCTCTTCTGCTCTACTTGGGAGGTGTCAATTTACAACAAAGATGTGTTGACTATCGATTCCCTGTCAGATTCCTCTCCCTTTTTCTCTGATGGTTTAATACCTTTAATAACATCCTATGTGTCCTATACATTATATTTTGTCAGGGGCTCTACATCCAATTCCTTAGTATCTTTCAAAATTGTAGGTGGGGTACCTACTATAGCTTTGCCTTTCCCTTCATCCGGGATGTCACTAGTCTCAGTCTTAGCTTTCAGTGAAGAGAAGAAACTAGAGTTGTCAACAAATAATTGAACCCATGCCTTGTGAGTTTCACTAATTATTTCATTAACCTTGCTTGCCATAAGACTAATTATCCTATGCTTGCTACGAATTTTTTTTTTGTTTACAACTTCAATGGTCATATCCAACTCATTTGGAGTAACTGAACCACAAGTAGTTAATAACTCTTGGATTTTGATGAGCTTGTCCTCCTCCATAGCGGATAATCTAATAGCATCTAGATTGTTATACAGTTGTGTCAGTATTTAGTTTTCAATTTCTAAGAAAGCCTTCTTAAATATATCTAGGTGTAACAAAACTGCTTCTTCAATTTATTTTTGCTCATCATCATCTAAGTGTTCATAATAGTATTTTTATATTTTTCAAAATTCCATCCTTGGTGATTTCATCTATCAGTTCTACACAAGTCTTAGGAGGGATTATAGATACATTACCCGTTACAATAGCAAGGTCTATGTCATCCTTCTTCTTTCTTCTATCGGTACTAGATGGTGTAGAAGGTATAAGAGATGTTTCCTTTGGAGCTCTTTTCTTTTTCAGATTTGTTGGCCGGTACCTTGATTGTGACCTTTCTTATCGGTTGCTTCCTTGCCTCCTCCTTAGACTCCTGACCTTTCTTCCTTAATACTCTCTTGAATGCTAGAGGAGTGTCATCTTCAGTTCCAGAGTCTGATGGAATAGGCTCAATGAAGATTCTAGGCTCTTTCCTCTTCCTTCCTTTAGCCAAAACAACTTCCGTTAAGGCCTTGATGTCTTGGGATACTTTTTCAAGAAATTTGCTAGTGTTAGCTTTTTGTTTCTCCCTCTTCTTCTGATTGAATTTAGTTTGAACCTCTTGGTTCTTTTGCTTTGCAATACCAAAAGACTTTTGAGCTTCATCAATTGGAGCATCAATCAACATTTTAGCACAAGCATCTAAAATCACAACATCAACCTCATACCCCATCTCCTCTATCCATATCTTCCAGGGTTTAACTGCTTCCATTAAGGTTTCATCCTTTTTGACCATAAAGTAAATCTTGGTTGAGTATTTGTCAACAATGTGTTTGGGAACCATCTCTCTGGATTTCATGGCTTTCTGAAATGCCTTGAAATAACCCCAAACCTTATCATCTTGCAGGCTTCCCAAGCTAGCAATAGATTGCTTCAATTGTCTTCCTACCGGGATGTCAAATACCCACTGTCTCTTTTCAAAACTGAGAGTTTCATTAAGGAAAAATAGCATTAAGCAAACAATGAGATTCCCATACCCCCCTTTTTTCTCTCCTTTAATCTTTCCAAGTTTAATGATCAACTTGTCATTTATCCATCCACATAGATCTATTTTCATATTTTCCCTCATAATTTTATGTGCGACATATATGCAGGAGCTAGAAATAGAATTGAAATGGTTGGATTGAGTTACCTTATACCCAATGATCATGCTGCCCAATCTGATGTCTCGATCAATGATGGTGTTGACTCTCATCGATCGTTGATCCTAAGTTGCACCGGTGAGTTTGTTAACTTGATCATTTGAAATATTTTTCTTCGGACACTAACCAATCTGTGGCAAATCGATGATGGCCCTAATGGCCTCGTTTGAGATATTATAAGGCCTTTCCAACCAAATGAACTCTCTATGAACCCTTCTTAGTACATATCATATCATCTCATCTTTGAATTCAGGGATATCAAGAATGCTAGTAAACCCTAGATCTTTTATGTGCTTATATTCGGGTTTGATCTTTCGAGAGTCATCCATCAACTTGTTCATGTAAATATTCTTGATGTCACTGGTACCCAGATCCTCAATGTGGTAATAAATATATGTTTTGACTTCTTCCATATAAACAACTCCTTCTAGAACATGTGAAAATACACCAACCGAATCATCCAAGGTGGGAATATGTGGGCATGACTTGAAAATTAGCTTGGGATGATCCTTAACCTCGACAACAATTGGATTTGCAATGAAAGTAGGTGCAAAGAATGATCCAACTTTCATGATGAAAGATGATTGTGATAAATATCTGAGAGATGGTTGCCGATGAATAACCCTAGAGAATTCTTCCAAGTGTTGGTGGAATCACTGAAGAAGATTTTTGATCCCTCTGAATCACCTTAGACTTGCTCTGATTGCAAGGTAATAAAAAATGAAGTGGATTCAACCTCTTAACCTTCAAGAAACCCTAATATATCATTGATATAAATGAATTTCGATGGAACATACTGGATCTCGATCGAACATCTCCATGCCGGATAAACCTTTTCCAAAGTCTAGAACTTCTTCCAGATCTCCTTCCTAGGGCTTATGCAATATTTTTATGAAATTTGCCTACCCCTAAGGCATCTGCCTCAGTTACTGAATGAGCTTCCTGTCAGTGTAGGAGCAATCTCCTCTGCCGGTTGAGTAACCAAAGCAATTCCATTTGTTGATTGATCATCTGACTTCTTGACCCATTTGTTGGTATGATCTTGCTGGATTTCATTGACCTTTTCTTTCCCTTTATCATTTGATGCATCATTACTAACCGGTGGATTTTTGTTTCTACAAAACTTGGCTATGTGTCTAATCTTGTTGCATGCATAACATGTAACATTGTTCGTTTGAATTTCTTTGCTATAACCGGTATAATTGCTTGACCTACAATGATTAGCCATATGTCCAAATTTTCCACATGCATGAAATTTAACATTCATTTTTTAATCTTCTATATTATGACCATACTTATTGCATTTGGAACATTGATCAGGAGTAGAATTATAATTCTCATTTTCTCTATTTCTACATTGCCTAGCCATATGACCAAATTTATTACCAACAAAGCATCTACCATTGAATTTATAAGCATTGAGTTGTCTTACCGGTGTCCTCTAGTTTCGGTTATTCTGATCTTCATTTGCAGTACCAGAGCTTTGACCTTGTTCAAATCCAAGTCCACTAGAATATCCATTCTGTCTTTGGCTTTTCAATAGTTCATCAAGTTGTGTTGAACTAACCTTGAATTTGTCCTTGTACTCATTAGCAAAAGTCAGATCATCTCTTAGGATTCTCATATGTCTTTCAAGTTCTGGTTCATTTCTTTGGGATTGCACTAATTCTATTCTCAACACATCATTTTCATGAGCCAACCAGATGCATTCTTCAGATCTTTCTTTTAGAGATCTCCCAAGGTTTTCTTCATTCATCTTTTGGTTTTCAATCTCCTTTGACATCCTCATAGTTAGGGCTTGCATTTCATTCCTCATGACAACATTCTCTTGACTTGGCTTTTGACATTTTTCATTAAGGACATCTTTCTCTTCATTATCCTGATTTTGCAGAAGTTCCTTCCTCCCAGCTTGAACAGATGACAACCTCTCCTATAGGATAAGAATGAATTCCTTTGCAGAATTTAATTCATCTTGTAACTCTAACTTCTTCATCCTTTCAGCATCATAATCTTCAAGTGCTACCTCAAGTTGCTTCTCCATAATCATTTTCATGGATCCAGATTCAAGATCTCCCTCAAGCTGTTAGAATTCCTCCAAGGCACAAGGCTCTGATACCAATTGTTGGAATCCAAGAGCACTGAGAGGAGGGGATGAATTAGTGTTCTGCCAGAATGTTCAATTTTAACCTTATTATAACATTCATTCACCAACTGATATACCGATACATATATAATTGAAAGAAGTAAAGAAATGAATGAACCAATCACACAAATGAATACCATAACACAAAGAGTTAATACGTGGAAAAACTCAAAGTGGAAATACCACAGTGGGATTTGTGACCACGATATCAATCCACTGGTCATATGAATAGATATTACATAATATGGGGGCCTGCACATGTAGGAAGGCTTACCGCCTAGAGCACATTGCTCAACACAAAGGAGTCTCACTGACTAGAGTCACTTTGAATAATGAAACATAAAACTGAACTCATTTAATGTATCTACTATGCCTGATTGAGTTCCTGTTCAAGCTCTGACTATTCCAGTTCTGAAACCCTTAAATGCTTACTGGAATAACCTTCACTCTGTGAGCGCATCCAAAATCATCTACAAATTATTATAGAATATTGATCTCATACACAAATGACTTCATATACATGATCTTCGTATTGCTGATCTAATCACACAACTTCATCTTCTTCTATATTCAAAATGATCTAACAACTGACCTATATACCCTTATAATCCTTCATGACTTATGTTGGCTCGCATAGATAATACAAAATGATTTTACATGTCAACTCATTACATATATACATAAACAACAAATGAATTTCCCATTGCCAGATCTCCCAATGATGTCGGCCTCCTATACTGGTACTCATAGAATCCTTCCTACCAGTGAAGATAGCTTTCGATGCTGGTGAAGTGTCTATCGGTGAAGTAGCAAACCAAAGAATGAAGCCAAAACATGTTGCCATCAATGACAACATATGAAACCAATCAAATGAATGTCAATTGCCAGCATAAACCATACTTTAACCCACTGAAGTATAGTGGTAAGTTGGATTCGGATGAGTTGATAGACTGGATTACAAAGATGGAGAAATACTTTGATTTCGAAGGTACCGGTGAAGAGAAGAAGGTAAAATTTGCTTGCACTAAGTTGAAGGGACATGCTTCCTTGTGGTGGGAACATTTGCAGATTGATAGGCAGAGGAAAGAAAAGGATAATATTAAATCTTGGGATTGGATGGTGAGTAAGTTCAAGGTGAAGTTTTTGTTGATGGATTATCAAGTCAACATGTTTTGGAGGTTGTAGAATCTGAAGCAGAAAGAATCTAGTGTGAAGGAGTCCACCAAGGAGTTCTACAAGTTGAATATCAGATTTGGACATGCTGAAGATGAAGTTGAAAAGATTGTGAGGTATGTTAATGTTTTAAGAATGTCTATACAAGATGAGATTAGCATGGTGAAATTGCAGAGTGTGGAAGAAGCTTATCAGTATGTCCTAAAAGAAGAAGAAAGATTCAGTAAGAGGCAGGAGATTTCAGAGAGGTAGATCCTTTATCGGAGGTGGCAGATCCTTTTTAGAGTAGAATAAAGGCAAGGTAGAAGATAAGAATGATGAAAATTCAAACCGAAGGAACAAAGGCAATTACTACCGGAATGGTGGACAGGGTGGTTACCGAAATGAGGGTTTTAAGAGAGACAATAAGAGAAAGTTTATCGGAACCTGTTTCAAGTGTGGTGGAGAAGGACACCAAGATTTTGAATGCAGACAAGGGAATAAGAGGACTGAGAATGATGGAAGAACCACTTTTGTAGAAGAAGAACCTATCGGATCATTGAAAAAACTGGAGGATGGTGAAGCTTTGATGATAAGAAGAGCCCTATGCCAGAATGATAAAAATGAGGAACCTTTGTAGAGGAAGAATTTGATCTGCACAAGATGTAAGGTGGAAGGTAAGTGTTGTAAGGTTATTATTACTAGTGGTAGTTCAGATAATCTAGCCTAGGAGGAAATGGTGAATAAGCTAAAGTTGCAAAGGTTGAAACACCCTAAACCCTACCAGATAGCATGGATTCAGGATGATCATAAGATCTTGGTAAGTGAGAAATGTTTGGTTAAGTTGAAGATAGGAGAATACTATGATGAAGTTCTATGTGATATTATGCCTATGGATGTTTGTCATGTTTTTTTGGGATGGCGTTGGCAGTATGATAGACAGGCTCTGCATGATGGGAGAAGGAATATCTATACTATCGTTGCAAATGGGAAGAAGAAAAATTTATTGCCTTTAGAAGAACCCCTAAGAAGTGAGATATGCACGAATGTCAGAGTCTGTTTGGTTGATGGGAGAAAGTTTTTGGATGGGTTGAAGAGTAAAAATGTGTGTTATGCATTAATACCTAAGGAACCTGGTTTGAAACCGGAGGAAGAACAACCGAAGGAAATAAAAGAGTTGCTAAAAGAGTATGAAGACATCATTTTAGATAATGTACCTGATGGATTACCCCCTGTGAGAAGTATAAGTCATTTCATGGATTTGATTCACAGAGCTAGTCTACCTAATAAGGCAATGCACTGGATGACACTGACAGAGAATGAAAAGTTGAATAGGCAAGTGCAGGAGTTGTTGAGGAAAGGCATGATCAGAGAAAGTTTGAGCCCTTGTGCAGTACCTGTTGTTTTGGCACTGAAGAATAATAGAAAATGGAGGATGTGTACCGATTCAAGAGCAATAAACCAGATTGCAGTGAAGTACATATTTCCTTTGCCAAGGATGGATGACATAATGGACTCTTTGAGTGCACCTAGATATTTCACAAAGATTCATTTGAAGAGTGGATATCATCAGATTAGAATCAAAGAATGCGATGAATGGAAGACAACATTTAAGATAGATGAAGGATTGTATGAGTGGTTGGTAATGCCAATTGGATTGACTAATGCACCAAGTACTTTTATGAGATTATTGAATGAGGTATTGAGGAAGATCTTGGGTAAGTTTGTGATTGTATATTTGGATGACATTCTGATTTTTAGTAAGACAAAAGAGGGACATTTGTTGCATATGAGACATGTTTTGTAGAGACTAGGAGAAGAGAAGTTGTTGATTAATTTGAAAAGGTGTAGTTTCATGGAGGAGGAGCTTGTTGTTGGCATATGTGCAGAGTTGGTTGACATGATGATAATGTATGTTGTCATTGATGTCAATATGTTGAAGTATGAACCAGTATATTGAAGAAAGCAAATTGGCAAGAGAACCGGTATGATGATGTGAACCGGTATATGCGAAATGGTTAACCGATATGTTGGAATGTGAACCCATATTGGGGTTTCATTTGATATGACTACCGATTGGTAGTCTCAGCTTCAGGGTTTTTGATTGATGCATTTCAAGTCTATGTGATTTGACCAATGACATCCTGTGATAAGTTAGCATTGAAATGAAGATCAGATCATGTTGCCACGTTAGCCTTGTGCACGTGAAGGATTTCCTTGAGGATATTGCATGAAGAAGATTGATCCTATCTACCTCAGGAATGTGCGAAGTCTCAGTAAATGGTGGAGAGTGTGTGATGGGTTATTAGCTTTCAGAAGTGGCAAAGAATGAATGATGGAGAACATCTTGAGATTTGTTCAAGATTGTTTTACACTATGCAATGTGATTGAATGGTTAGGATTGGACCGACTGTATTGATAACCTAGATGCTTAGGGTTTTAGGTTTTGGCTACCAACCTAATTGTTGTCTATAAGGTCAATGATGATTTGCATTGTGAGGTTGTTGGCAAATGGTTATGTGTGTATCCAAGTGAAGAGATACTTCATTCTTGCTAGACTGGTGCAGTGAGTTAAGATTTTTAGAGTATGATTGCAGATGTGAAGGAACTAAAGTGGATCTGCCTTGGTATTGAGTGTTGTTATCAGATCAGTGTATTACCTATTGACTTCTAACCATTTCAATAGTTGGAAAATCCCTTAATCGGGTAGCTTTAATAGACTTTCTGTAAATCCTTTAATAGGGTGACTCAAAATCATTGAGTTCTTCAAATCCTCTTGCGAGGTAACCTTTAACAGGGTTCTAACCTTTAACCAGGTATTTAGCCATCCCTTAACCGAGTGATGCCTAGAAGGATCGGTTCCTAGCAGAACCTATTGTAAATTCCTTAACTAGACTAGGCTCCTAACAAAGTGGACTTCAGAAGAGTTCAAACAACAACTTGTGGGTATTCATCCCCACCGTGGTTTTTCCCAACTGGGTTTCCACATGAAAAATTAGTGTGTTATGTGTGATACGTCTTAGTGTTTTCTGTTAAGTGGTAAAGCATGTTGATCTAGTGGTCATTATATTTTTTATGATGTATTACTTGTCTATGCATATGGGTGAAGTGGAAATAAGTTATTAGGTTTTGTGAAGATCTAAGTGTTACCGGTTTATGTGTTTCACAATCTCACTGTGTTTTACTGGTAGTGCCCTATTTTAGATCGGTGATACTGTTTATCAGTTTGTGCAGTCTTTACAGTCAAATTGGTTTAAGGAAGTTTTTGTCTATATCGATTCACCCCCCCCCCCCCCCCTCTTAGTATTTGTTGAGTAGTTACTGTTCATCATTATTCATCAATTGGTATTAGAGTGTCCTCCAGGTTCTCTATGTTGTAAGCTTAACCGCTTGAGGAAAAGATCTTATTCTAATGATGAAGAGGGAAGGCCCTAGGTTTGACAGAGATAACTTTAAGATATGGAAGGACAAAATGAAGATATACATTAAAAGCATGGGTGCTCAACATTGGAGCTATGTTGAGAATACTTATGTTGTACCTACCGATACTCTCACCGATGATCAAAGAAGAGAAATCTAGGAGAATGGGCAAGTCATGAAAGCTCTTATCAGCAGTCTATCTGATGTTGAGTTTATAGATGTTTAGGAAAAAGACAATCCCAAAGATGTATGGGATTCTCTGGAGTCTATCTATGGTGGTGATGAGCATGTGAAGCAAGATAAGGAAGAAATCCTTAGAGGAAAGTTTGAAGACATGCAGATGGTTGAAGGAGAGACCATTCAACAATATGGGATAAGGATTAAAACTATTGTTGGAGACATCAAGAGTGTAGGAGGTACAATGGATGATTCCACTATTGTTAGCAAAGTTTTGAGAACCTTATTACTGGTCTATGCAATAAGGGTTGCCGCTATTTAGGAGCTGATATCTATTGACAAGACAAAGGTGTCCCTAGATTCCATCATTGCTAAGTTGACCGCATATGAGCTAAACAGTTATGATGGCAGTGTTCAGAAGACTGATTCAGCCTTTAAAGCATCTGCTGCACTATCTAGAAAGGGTGAAGAAGCCAGTAACAGTTGTGAACCAAGACAAAGCAGAGATATGGATGATAAGTAGATCCTGATGGAATTTGAAGCTCTTCTGGCCAAGAGACTTCCTAAGGGAATTGGAAAATACAAAGGTAAGCTCTCTTTGAAATGCTTTTCTTGCAATAGGATAGGACACATTATTGTCAACTATCCTAATAGTGATAATAAGGACAAATCGGAGAGGTTCAAAAAGTTCAAAGGAAGAAATAGGAGAAACTGTCTTGTTGTAGTTGATGAAGGTGTCACTGATGATGAATCAGAAGATGAAGAAAGTGAAGACATAGTCTTTGTGGCTGTTAAGGAAGATGTATCAGACAAGAAGGCTCTTGTCTCTCACTTTGATAATTCCAATGAGTGGATTATTGATAGTGGTTGTTCTCACCACATGACTAGTGACCGGAGAAAGTTTCTATCTCTGGAAGAGTATGATGGAGGTGTAGTCTGATTTGGTAATGATGCACCTTGTATGGTAAAAGGAAAAGGGTCCATTTCTCTAAATGGAAAAAGCAGTGCTGATAATGTGTATTGGATAGAAGGTCTCAGGCATACCCTTTTGAGTGTTGCTCAGCTAAATGATAAAGGACTCACTCTGGAATTCAAAGATGGAGTATGCAAAATAAAAGGAAAGAGAGGTGAACTGATGGCCACCGGTATGCAGACCAAAGGTAACTTATTTCAGTTAAATACAAATATCAGTCAATGTCTAATGGCTAAGTTTGATGACAGTTGGATATGGCATAGGAGACTCTGCCATGTAAATTTTGATAATATTTTGAGGGTTAGTAAGATCAAGGCAGTTAGAGGATTTCCTGTGTTGAACAAACCAAAGAATCCTTTGTGCAGAGAATGTCAACTGGGGAAAATGTCTTCCTCAACCTTCAAAGGTAAATCTTTCACAACAAATAATTTACTTGATCTTGTGCATACTGATTTGTGTGGTCCTATGAAAAATAGGAGTGTTCAAGGAGATAGGTACTTTATGATTCTTACTAATGTCTACTCAAAAATCATGTGGGTTACATTCTTGAAAGACAAGTCTGAAGCTTTTGGAAAGTTGAAAGCCTTCAGAGAACTAGTTGAAAAGGAAAGTGGTAAGAGGATCAAATGCCTTAGAACCGATCAAGGAGGAGAGTTCAGCTCTAGAGAATTCAATAAGTACTATGAAGAGAATGGCATCAAGAGGAAACTATCTGCCCCCCAAACTCCATAGCAGAATGGTCTAGCAGGAAGAAACAACCGGACTGTAGTTGAAGCAGCTAGAACGATGCTAATTCAAGGGAAGGTTGCTCACACCTTTTGGAGAGAAGCAATGAGCACATCAGTCTACACTATGAACCAGGTACTCATCAAGAAAGGTAAGGATAAAACTCCTTATGAGTATTGGACCGGTAAGACTCCTGTAGTAAGATACTTTAGAGTGTTTGGTTGCAAATGTTATATCAAGAGGAGTGAACACAAGAGAAAGTTTGATGCAAAATGTGATGAGGGAATATTCCTAGGGTATTCCACCAAGAGAAAAGCTCTTAAGTGTTTTAACAATAGGGCTCAGAGAATTGTTGAAAGTATCAGTGTTAGAGTTGATGAAACCTCTGAGAAACCTGAGGAAACCGACAGTGAGCAAGCGGTAGATGAACTAGTTGTAACCTTCTGGGAACCGGTTGAAAAACAACCAAGTACTAGTAACAGTGCTCCTACACCAGTAGTTGCTGATGAAGATGAGGATGAAGAAGAAAAGCAAGAAGAATCTATTAAGATCATTCCTAGGTATGTAAAGCTACATCATGATCCAAAGCATATCATAGGAGATAAGGATGCAGGAATTCTTACGAGAAGAAAGGTCAAAGAAAATTCTTGCATGATTTCTGAATTTGAGCCTAAAACATTTAAAGAGGCACACAAAGATGAAGACTGGATTAAGGCTATGGAAGAGGAACACAGATCATCAGACTTTACATTATTTGAGCAGTCAGAGTAAGTTGAATCAAAGACATATGAGATGGGTTGAGTTTATGCAGAGTTACACTTTTGTTTTGAAACACCGGAGTGGGAAGTCAAATAAAGTCATTGATTCCTTGAGTAGAAGAAGAAATTTGATAACAGAGATGAGAGTTGCAATATTGGGATTTGATGAATTTAAGACCCTGTATGTGGAAGACCCTAATTTTGAAGAACCTTAGAGAGCTTGTGTTGAACTTGTTGTTGTAGACTAGAGTAAGTGGTTGGATTATTTCATTTAGGATGAAATGTTGTTTAGGGGAAATTAGTTGTGTATACCCCAAAGTTCTATGAGAGATAGTTTGATCAAGGAGAAACATAGTGGACGATTGGCATGACATTTTGGGATTGATAAGATAATAGTTTTGGTAAGTGATAATGGTTTTTGGCCTTAGATTCATAAGGATGTCAGGAAATTTGTTTGGAGTTGCAAAGGGAAGTAGTCAGAATACCGGACTATATAAGCCTTTGACAGTACCAGAGAGACCTTGGGAATATATAAGAATGGATTTCATATTGGGATTATCGAAGAATCAGAGAGAAAATGATTCTATATTTGTGGTGGTGGATAGATATGATGCAAGGTCATCCTTGGTTCTTGGCAATCTTGCATCACCCAAAAATATTTCCCTTTAGTTTCTTTGTTCTTTGTTCCTTTTAGCAATCTTGTTTCTAAGAGTTACCGGATGCCTTGGAATTGACCATTTCTCTTGAAGAGATGGATTTGAACTTCATTTTTGTTCATATTTCTTGTTCTGGATCCGTGTTTCATTTGGATCTCTTTCCGACAAGTTATCGCTTTTGGATTGGCGGACAATTTTTTGTTTTCCCGGATGCTTGAGCTTAATGGCTAGTTGGTCTTCCCAGATATTGTGAAGCAATTCCTTGATTTTTGGAGCTAACTCATCATGTGTGGGATGATCTTTTATGCCTGGTTGACCCTCTTGTTGGTTTACGCTTCATGGTGGTTCTTTTTCAAAGGATTTTTATCTCATCTTTGGGCTGACCTTTCTACATGTTTCATTCTCTTTTCTTTGGGGAATGTGAACTTTCCTGGCCACCCTGGATGTTTTTGGATGCTATATAGTGATGTATTTGATCTTTGGATTGGGGAGATTCAATATTGAGTATATAGAACAATAGATTGTAATTTGGAATCTGATGTTGCTTTCGGATTGATGCATATGGATGTATTTTTGTAATAAGGCAATTACTTGCATGTAAGCCGAATGTTACTGACAATTGCATTTGAATCAATGAATTGATCCATGTTTGATCTACCATTCTCTCCCTCTCCTATGTTGTTTTATGTTGTTTTTACCTTACTACATAGACCAGACTTCCCCTTTTGGGGCCCCTCCTATCTATGGTTGCACCACTTTCAAGTATCTAAAAATTCTCTTAACAACAACAAAATGAGATTCCTTAGGATCAACTTGAAATATAGCAACAAGACAAACAACATTCATAATATTTGGTCTAGTCTGAGTCAAATACAACAATCCACCAATCATATATTTGTATCTAGTATGATTTTCTTTCAAAGAATCATCATCCTTTGTCAACTTACATCTTGTCACCATAGGTGTACCAACTGGCTTTGCATCATCCAATAAAACTTTTTCAACAATTCCTTCACATATTTAGATTGAGATATGAAAATACCTTTATCCAATTAAGTAATTTGGAATCCAAAAAAGAATTTCATCTCACCAATCATAGACATCTCAAACTTATTCTGCATATCATCAGCAAACTTCTTGCACAAACCATCATTTCCACCAAAGATAATGTCATCAACAAATACCTCAATAATCAGCATGTTATCATGAACAATCTTTAAGTATAGATTACTATTAGTAGTACCTTTATTGAACTCAAGCTTCATCAAATACCTATCCAATCTGGCATACCAAGCTCTTGGGGCTTGCTTCAATCCATGTAGTGATTTCTTTAATCTACAAACCATATCTTTCTGATCTGTTAATCGAAAACCATCTAGTTGCTCTATGTAGACATCTTCTTCCAACTAACCATTAAGAAAGGTTGACTTGACATTCATCTGATAAACTTTGAAATTTTTGTAAGTAGCATAAGCAAGAAATAGTCTAACAACTTCTATTATAGCTATCGAAGCAAAGGTCTCCTCAAAATCAATTCCTTCCATCTAATAATAACCATTACAAACAAGTCTTTCGTTATTCCTAGCGACTTCACCTTGTTCATTCAATTTATTCTGGAACACCCACTTAGTTCCAATTACATTCTTATCCTTAAGTCTGGGAACAAGAATCCATGTATTAGTCTTTTCAATATGATTCAATTCTTCTTCCATTGCTTTAACCCAATTTTCATCTTTATAGGCTTCATTAACATCTTTAGGTTCAATCTTAGAAATCAAGCAATATTGTTCAACAATTTTTATTCTAGTCATCACACCTCTATTCTTATCACTATGATCTAATTATCTGAATGATTCAACCTTACATACCTAGGAGTCTTAGGATTTTCATGATTTTCAAACCCTTGAACTCTTTCTTCTGCATTAGCACTTGTACCTTCTCCTTCATTCTCAGGATTTTCCAGAACAATCTACACTTGATTTTGGGTCTGCACTTTCATTCCTTTATTTGCACTGGTATCCTGATCCTCTAAATCATATATGCAAGATCTAATATGTCTCTCATTTCCTTCATCAACCTTCAAATTATCACTTTCAACTATCTTTCTCAATCTCTGATTATAACACTGGTAGGTCTTGCTCTTAGTAGAGTAACCAAGAAAGATTCTTTCATTACTTCTAGCATCAAATTTTCCTATATCTTCATCTCTTTTGATATAGCATTTACTACCAATTTTTTTGAAATATCTAACTCTAGGAACATGACCAAACCATAACTCATAAGGAGTCTTACCGCTATCACCATGGTTCTAGTAGCTTCTTAACTATTCTATTATTTCTCTCCACAACACCATTCTGTTGAGGGGTCCACAAAGTAGATAGTTGTCTCTTCACCACATGCTCTTCACAAAAAGAATTGAACTCACCAGAAGTAAACTCACCACCTCTGTCAGGTCTCAGACACTTTAGGTTCAATCCTTTTTCAGTCTCAACCATAACTTTGAAAATCTTAAACTTTTCCAATGCTTCAGACTTGTCTCTTAAGAAAGTAACTCGCATCATCCTTGAATAGTGATCAATCAACAACATGAAGTACCTATCACCCTGCAAGCTTCTCACTGTAGAAGGACCACACAAATAAGTATGCAGAAGATCCAATATTCTATTAGAAGTATACTATTTTCTTTTAAAAGTAACTCTTGTCTGCTTCCCTAATTGACATTCCTTACATACCAAATTAGTAGGCTTTACCAACTTAGGTAGATCTCTCATAGCTTGAGTAGAACTTATCTTAACCATGCAGTCAAAATTTACATGACACATCCTTTAACGCCATAACCAACTTTCATCAACCTGAGAAATCAAACAACTTTTACCACCAGCATTCAAATCAAATATATTAACTTTAGTCTTTGTACCTGATGCATTCTCAATTCAGGAGTTACTCAAGATCTTACACTTGTCATTCTTGAATTAAAAATCATATCCCTTATCAACCATCTATCCAACACTCAAAAGATTATGCTTTAGACCTTCAACCTACAAGACATCATCAGTGTTATGCTTACCATCAAGAGAAATAGAACCTCTACCATAGATTATACTAGCTTTGTCATCTCCAAATCTTACCACACCACCATCATACTTTTCCATACTCACAAACTTACTCCTATCACCTGTCATGTGATGAGAGAAACCACTGTCAATAACCCATTCATCTTTATCATCAACTTTAGAATCCAAAGCTTTCTCCTCATTAATGCATTTATAGAATTAATAGTCACCGAATCATCTTCCTTGATAGCAATGAACACCTATTCATCACTTGAATTTCTCTTCCCAGATTCATCATCTATCACACCTTCATCAGAACAAAAATAACACTTCTTTTGATGCTTAAGCTTGTATGGCTTCAATGAATTCTTACAAACTCTTTCTAGACACCTTGAGTCAAAATGTCCTATCTTATTGCATGTAAAACATTTAAGAGGCAACTTTCCTTCATACTTAATGCTAGTAGATTTCCACAATCCATTTGATTGATATGAGCGACTTTTGGATTCAATTGTGTGAATTTTTTTTTCTATCATACTTACTAGAACCTTTAGGAAATATTCTGGAAACCAAGGCTTCAAGCTCTTCAAGCTCTCTTTCTTCTTCTTCAAGTTGTCTCATCTCCTTCTCATATCTGGACACCCTTGTAGAACTTTCTCCCAAATCATATTTCTTCTTCCCAGATACATAAGCTTTGAATGTAGATTTAGATTTAGGAAGAGATTCTCCAAACTCACTCAACTCAAAAGAAGCAAGCTTTCCAATCAGCATATCTCTATTCACATCTGTCATCGTTTGGATCTCCTCAATAGAAGCAACCTTGTGCTTGTATGTAGGATGCAAGGATCTCAACACCTTAGCTACAATCTCAAATTCTTCCAATACTCCATCGATAGATCTAGTACTCAACACAAGCTTATTCACTTTTTGCATAAAGGAGGTAATGTTCTCATCTTCGCCCATCTTTAGCATCTTATACTTTCCCTTCAATCTCTACAACTTAGCAACTTTCACATGGCTGACACCTTCATACAAAGTCTCTAGCATCTTCCAGATCTCATGAGCAGTCTACATATCCATCACATTAGTCATCTCAGAATCAGACAAGGAACTCAATAATGCTTCCTTGTCTCTAATATTGAATTCAACTTCCTTCATCTCATCCAGAGTGGTAGGACCATTCGAAGGATCATTATACACAATCTTAGTAATCTTCCAATAGTCTTCACTGATGCATCTCAAATGACATTCCATCCAGTTCTTCTAGAGAATGTAATTTGTTCCATCAAATCTTGGACTATCTGTCTTGAAAGAAAAGATTGTCGTTTTGCATCACCTGAAGTGGTCAAGCTTCTTCCAGAGGATCTAGCTCTGATACTAATTGTTGGCAATAATGCAGCAAACTGAGGTGGGGGGGGGGGTGAATCAGTATGCACAAAACTTTACACAACTTAAATGCAAATTTAGATTTGATAGTTAACAGCTAAAGCACAAATCAACACCACCCCAATAACACACATAAAACCAAGATTTTTGACATGGAAAATCCGGTTAATGGAAAAACCACGGTGGGAACATACCCACAATGAGATAATACCCTCTTAGGAGTAAATATCATATTACAATAGGAAATACACATGCATTTAGGCACACTGTCTAGAGCTCACCGCTCAAATTACAAAACAAGAAGGGCTACAACCTTGGGAGGGCTCACTACCTTACAAAAACATTTGGATTACATCTAAAGGATCATGAACTGATAGAATAGCATCTTCTCATGCTTGATTATACTTCTGGTTAAGCACATAACACAAACTCTTCTCTTTCGCACTTCTTCACACTTATTCGCACTTCGCCTCTGCTACTGAAAAATCAAATCAATGTTTGCACATGTAGATACATCTCTCACTTGATTATTACATATATTTATACAATTCATCAACCTATATTTCAAGGTTGGCTCAACCCTCAATACAAATTACAAAGCAATAACCTCACATGCCACAACAATACATGCAGATCAAAACAATGTCAGCTAAGACATAGTCTGGACCTAAATTAACATGGCACGCATGAAACACCTCCAAGAATTATGCCTCAAACATTCGCAACACGCTACAATCATCATGAATGTCACTTAACACAAAGAACACCACCGATGTAGTGCATCTCTGTAATTTGTTCTTTATGATAGGATGTCATAGATATTTATGGATTTGTTTAAATTGATTTTCTCTTTGACGAATAGTAGATTCATTATGATTATGTTTATTGTGGTCGTGGAAGAGATGATGTTATACCACTAATTGCGAGTGAGGTGTGATGTTGCAATTCTCTTTCCACCAGTGTGTCCACTCTATGACTATATATATATATATTGTGTAAAGACGTTTGGTGTTCTACAAGATTGCAGGTGCTAGACATCGACTCTACCTGACTTCACAGGTCTAAGCGTGTCTCTAATCCCAATGGCAAGTTGAAAACGGAGAATGATATAATGTCCTATCATATTCTAGGCCTAGTTGATTCCTTGTTTATTCTAGTATTTTGTTTAAGTTACCCTGTAAGAGTTATGTAGTATTTTATTTAATTATTGTGTTGGGTTGTTTTTCATAAAGTTTTGGTGATTAATTAATTAAATGAGATTTTTTTAGCTTTTTGTGTCTAATTAGTACATAATATTTATTGTGAGTTTATAATATAAATAATTATTTAATGGATTATATTATTACAGCGTTTATAATTATGCATAGAAAGTTATTTATTATATCTTAAATGATTTATGGGAAACATTATTGACAATTGAGTTATTTAAGTATTTATGATTTATTTATTTATTTATTGTGCATGTGATATTTTATGATGGAGATTATTTTTTAGTGAATATTATATTTTATTTTTTCTTGGTGGGACTGGTTGTTTTATTATATTTATTTAAAATTAGTTATTTATTGTCAGAATTCTTTATTTGTGGAAATTTATTATTATTATTTAATTATCTAATTAAGTGGTTGTAACCACTACTTCTCTTTTACTTTATTTGGAATTAATTATTTATTATTTCTTTGTTGTCAAGAAAGAGCTATCTATTTATTGAGTATTTGTAATTGGTTGCCAGAATTATTTATTATTATTTGTGATTTAAAATGATTTATTATTTATTGTTTTTATTTATTATATTTATTGTTTAATATTTCTTGTTTATCATTTATTGTTTATTGTTTATTATTTATTGTTTATTGTTTATTATTATTGGGTATTATTGTGCAAGTGGTTGTTTTTATTATTTATTAATTTATTATTATTTTAAGTGGAAATTAATTATTTATTCTTTTTCAGTGATTTATTATTTTAAAATGGTTTATCATCTGCTAATTTATTATTTTATGAATTGTTCTTTTATGAGGATTCAGTTTTGAAATTAGTTTAATATTCTTTATTTGTTTATTTCCACTTTATTCGTTAATTGGGAGTTTTATTTAGTAATTATTATTTTAATTATCTATCTCTTTTGTTTTCAAAGGTGGAATTGGAGTGAGCCTTATGCTTTGCATTAAATTTCTATTTGAGGTTCATGCATGCAAGATTTTTGTGATTATTATTATTAGTTTTTAGGATTTTTTTTTAATATTTTATTTAAGGCTTTTTTGGATAATTTTTAAGGGAGTTTTTGCATTATTGTTGGATGGGCTGAATTTTTGGGAGAAGATTTGCATTATTTCTCTAAAGAATTTCTGGTGATTTGGGATTTTCGGATGAAAGATTTCTTTTTAATTTTGAAGAGATTTTCTCTAGGATTGTTCATGGTGAATTGCATATTGGAAGATTTCTTTCTTTGTTGTGGATTTGCATTGGGGATTCCTAGATTGTGGTTGAGTCTTCAATGCTTTTCTTAGATTTAGACCTTTCTTCTAATTTCCAGGTTGGAAGTTTTCTTGCCTTCGTATTTTATTTTATATCTTTTATTTTCAAGAAAAAAAAGATTGTTTTCTCTATGTTTGTATATTTGTCTTTTGGGTATATTCAGGAGAAACTAATAAATTATTGTTATTAATATTATTATAATTTGAATTTTTTGTTTACTATATGACTACGAGAATTTTTGGGAATTTACTGGGATTAATTTTTGTGTGAAAGTTTTGTGAATTGAAAGATCTTCTCTTCATAATTTAGCCCTTTTGTAATAATTTTCATAGTTGTGCAAGGGATCTATGTGTGTATTCCCCATTGTTGAATCTCTACCTTCTTTATATGAGAAATTGGTTATTGGTGTGTTTGTGGGTCTGGTGTTAGCGGGTTTTGTCGTATGTTTACCCTGTGAGATTTGGTGTCTTTATTTAGATTAGTCATTCAATTCACTGTTGGAATTATACGCCCTTTTCAATTTGTCTGGGTTGAATTTGGACTTTGTCGTGTGTTCTGAGAGTCTGTTATTTTTCTGCTTCGTATTTTTATTTTGTTTATGTATGCGCTATCTTATTTTTCATGTGTGTCATTTTATTTGTTATATGCACTAAAACACATAACCTATGCGCTAACCTATGTTAAAGATGCACTAACCTATGTTATATATGAGCTAGATTATGTAATAAAAGTGTCATTTTGTGTTATAGATGTGTCGGTTTGTGTTATAAATGTGTGACATTGTGTTATATATGTGCTAATTCATGTTATACATGTTACTTTGTTATATGTGCATTTTTGCATTTCTCTGTTATTTTTTCTGATTTTCCCCAATCCGTGTCAGACTAGAGACTTGATTTTTGGACTTGAGATTATTGTGATGTTTTTTATAGAATGATTTATTGGTCCTTTGGATAGAATTTATGATATTGCATATGATATGCTCTCTTGGAAATTATATTGTGCTTGGAAAATCAGATGATGGTTTAGATTGTTCTATGGGAACATTTGGTTATGCATATTATGGCATTTATGTGACATATTGGAGATTATTGATCTATATTTTATCCCTAGATCATAGGAGCATATTAGGGGAAGTGGATTCCAATGGGTGTCTGGGTCATTGCCAAGAGGGTTCTTTGTAAGGATGCTTGGAGGACTACCAATAGACCTCATGGGAGTTATTTATAAATAATTGATAACCATAATTAATTTGTTTAGGGGTTCGGTATTTTTCATATTAATAAGATAATAATGTGTATTGGTGCCCCACTCATGACCTAGAGTGCTCTAGCACAGGCTCAGTATGAGATTGGGAAGGCCTTGATGGCATGATCGTACTCCCTTGTCTTCATGAGAGGTTGAGTTGGTTCCTCATGAGTGTCACCTACCTAGAGGTTCCCAATAAGGATGCTTGGAGTTCTATTTGTCAGCATGTGATGACACTTCTCCCTGCATATGTGTCCTTGGTCTTAACCTTATTGCATGGAAGTCTCTGGCATTTATCTTTGTTTTATTTGAGCCTGTCTGGTGGAACAAATCTTTGTTATGTAATTTGATTGTGTTATTTGTGAGTTAGGTGTCAGTCTAATCTTAGTATGTGTGGGATCTTATATTATTATTCAGGCATGAGGGTTGGTTCCTTTTGGTTCCACATGGTCGGGTGGTTGATGTCTTTCTTCCATTGGGATATTTTATCTACATTGGATGTTCGTGATCATGTTGGATATTTCTACCTTTTAGCATATCTTGTACAGTGGATTCTTGGAGTAGTTGTATATCAAGGTTTTTTAATTACAACGAATGATGTATATTTGTAATGATCACTTGTACATGATGTAATATGAATTATGATTTATGTAATATTGATTAGGAAAAGTGGATATTAGTATTGTTAGTTTAGAATTATTTGATGAACTGATATTTAATGAACTCATTATTTTAGAGTTGTTTAAAGGAATTTATATGATTACTATTCTATGATGGTTATGGTGAAATGATTATTGGTGGTAGTAAGGAAAATTAGTCATTGATCATTGTCAGTTTTTATATATTACCTTAATTATGTTGTGATAAAGTAATGACAATATGATACCCTAGGGAAATTGAAAGATTGGAAGGATGTTATGAAGTTAAGAATGCAAAAGATGTATATATGTTTAACTATTTATATGATTATTCTACTTGTATTCTTTAGTTTCATATGTTCATGTTTAATTTGTGTATTGAATTTATAGGGAATAATATATTAGTGAAGTATAATGAATTGTTATTATATTTTCAAAAAATTATCTCTACTTTTCTAGATTAAGTGTTAGTTTCTCTAGGGTTTCGTGGTGGACATTACAACCGGATCAAGAAAATGATCAATAACACGCACAATGATCAATACAGACCAACAACACAGATAGAATACAATCTAGAATCATCTACAAGCAAAATGAATTACCACAACAACAACTGAAACATCACTACTTACTAGAATCTTCATCATCATTATACTGAACCTCGAGAACACACATTATACTGACTGCCAAATTGAAAGATTCACTTGCGGAATTCCAAATCATGAACCATCTAAATTGAGGGCACAGCTAAACATCTCAAACACTCTACCAAATTTGTAAACCAATATATTTCAATTACTGAGCAATGCGGAGCAAAATCCACAACACTGAATAACAAGAACAACTGAAAAACCAACCTCAATACCAGATCTCACAACTCAATCAAATCACCATGCAGATTTATAAAACTTTCATTGAATCAACTAGATATACTTATCTCAAAACCCTTTAATCCGCAACAACTAATCTACAACACACTGTCCAAATCAACACATCCAATTTGACTGCAACACACAAAAGAATATGTTGACATCAATGACAACACATCATTCCAATAAACTTCTCAATAATATCTAACAGATATCAAGTTCTAATTCAAGCATTTTTATTCAAATTTAGCCCTACCCTCGAAAGGAAATATTTCCAATTCAATCAAATTCTATTTCATGTTCAATTTCAATTCCAAACCTAGGGTTTGACTTAGGATAACCCCTAGCAACAATACCATTTCTCTTCTTTCTATGTGCAGGTCACAGATTCAAAAGCCATTGACGAAGATTTTGATAGAGAATTCTATGATGATCAAATGTAGCTTTTGTAGGAGCAAAAAGAAGAGGACTAGGTCACCTAGAGCCACACGGTCCCATGAATTTTTAATTCCTTTGAGAATAGATTCTGAGTGACATTCTAATTTTCAAAGTTTCCTGTTTGTTCCCATCTGATAGTTGGACTAGGTCACCCAAAACTTCTTGGTCCTATACTTTTCAAGTTGAATTAGTTGTCACAGGTGCCTCTCTATTCCTTCTGCTCACATTTATCTCCGTGTCTACATACTATGTCTATAGCTTTCTGTTCTATGTTGTTTAATGTTAAATTTTCATCATTCACCTTAGAGATAGCATTCAAATTACACAATTTCAATATTATTTTTAACTCAATAATAAAGGAACAAAATCCAGTCAATAATTAACCCTCTTCCTAATAGAATTGATGTTGAATCTATTGGGTTCACTCTCCTTTTAATGTTTCTAGGTCAAAATTAGTGTATCTCCTAGTTTACATAACTTGTGAAATGCTCTTTTTAATCCTTTACACCTACAATGGAGAGGGTATTTAAGTATATTGAAGGCTCATCTTATTACTCAATTTTATATTAAGGAGAACCTAAATTGGGAAAGAAAAGGGGATGCATAAGGATTCATGGATTATGATTTCGTAGGAGATGTGGATAGCAGTAAGTCTACATGTGGGTATATTTATGTTGGAATACTCAGACCGCTAAGAGGGGAGGGGGGTTAATCAATGGTCTATAAAAAAAGTGCCTTTTTTTTTTGGAAGAACAAGCTTATCAAGTAATAAAGACAAACATATACTTGATCACTGCATAACACTCAATCAACATAGAAGCATATATCAATCCATAAATCAATTGTATTACACATGTACACCATAACAAAAAGATATATAAGTGGAAAACCCTTAAAGGGTATAAAACCACTCTGAAAAGGAACTTTATTATTCTTAACATGCAACCTCAATGGTTACAATCTACAAGCCTCACTGGTTACAGTTTTAGAGCACCAATCCTACGAGAACCAACCCCTTACAAATTTAGGAGCACCAACCCCTTCATACAAATCAAAATAATTACAGAGGGTTACTTTGTTTCACTATACATCATTATTTACACTACCTTTGTCTGCAACAAAAAACTAAATATGAACAATTTGTTTATGCAAACATTGATACCAAAGATTACAACTCTTTCATACACACTCCTATCATATCAATATGTTCTTTGCTAAAGTTTCTCAAACAAGATCATCAAAACACCAGTCAACTTCTTATCTTTACAATTAACAGATATACAGCATACATATTATTGTATCACAATATTAATATTCTATAGAGATCTTCATACAATCTATAGAGGAATAATTTTTACTTTCACCGCACATTCCATTAACATCCCAACTGTTATTTAGAAAACTCTCATATTTCAATCTTCATTGAGTAGTTAGTGTAGACACCTAAAATTGTCCTAGCCTAATTAAATAAATATTTTATTTATTTAATTATTTTATCCTAAGCCTTCTATTAATTAAATAGATTTTTATTTATTTGATTAATTCATTAAGCCTTCTTTATTTAAATAAATACTTTTATTTATTTAAATTATCATTTATCTCTTAATTTATAAGTTTGACTTAATTTTCTCTAACTACCCCCTTCATATTTTGTTCTTTTTTCTACCTACCATTTAATCCTAGCTGACCATTTATCTTTTCACCTCTTAATACCATCCCTTCATTTTTTAATGTGTCTTCTATATAAGAGGATGCTTCCTCCTTTCATATCTCTAATCAACAACATATGCAAACAAGCCTTTAAGCGATCAAGGACTTCACAACCACAATCCGTTCTTTGTTGGGCTCTTGTGCAAAATTAAAATCTAAGAGCAATCATATCAAGAAAGATCAATGGAGATAGGAAACAATGGAGATCAAATCCTACTAAGCATGTAAAGGGTATAATCTTTCCATTTTGTTGTGATTTGCATGTTTTAGGTTCTTCATTGGTGTATGGTGGATTCTTGATTGTGGAACTCAAGTTTATGTGGTTAGATCTTTTATGGTTTTACAAACTTCACTATATACAGTTAGAACAATCTATCATTTGTAGAACTAATTGGCAACCTCTCGTCAAGTTTTTGTCACTGTAACTAGCCATTAGTGTTTGAAAACTTGACCCTTATACCCATGTACACTAGAGATCAAATATCAACACTTGTCATAATTATAAAGGTCACATTGAAGATTAATATCATCAACACTTGAGACTTATGATGTTAAGATAAGAATTAAAGTTTCAGTTATTGTAACCGATTTCTGTCACAAGTTCCTATCACACATGTTTTTGTTCTTGGTGCAAAAATGATAGGATCCAAAAACTTATGTCAAACTTCCAAATATCAAATTCTAAGAAACTAATCTACATAAAAACTTAAAGAAGACTCATTACTGATATATGAAATACATCTTAACAGTTCTCAAATAATTTGTTAATAACATATTGCTTCAAATTTGTTGTTCACAAACTCAAATTGCCTCCAAATTTAAAACCTCTTTTGTACTTGACAACTATGATTGTACTGTTACCAATCTTGATTAGACTACCATTTCAATCATATGTGAAGACATCTCTATCAGAAACAACTACTTCATAATCCCTTGAACAAATTTACATTCAAATGCATTTGCATATTGCTCAAACAGACAACCAAAATTTGACAACCATTCTTCATCATTTGACATCAATGACAAAACAATGCCAACAATTTAGTGGTGTAATAAGATGAATGCAAAAAATATGGGATCCGGTTTCTCTTTTGATGATAAAGGAGGAGAATATAAAATTTATTTATGCATATAATAAGGTATTTTGGTTAGAGATTATGTTTAGATATTGGGATGAGTGAATATATAGGGCTAATTTGGAGTGTTAGAATTTCATAAGCTTAACACATAATCCAATGTTTTATGTATAGAATAAGCACACTAGTGAGAAATTTATGTTAAGATTCCCATAGATACTAAGAGGGGGGGGGGAATTAGTATCTACCTGGTGAATTGAATTTCTTAACTTAAAACATGTAGAATATATTATAATAGTGTATCGGTATGCAAAAAATAATGCAATAAATAGAATTAAAAGCAACCACATGAAAAACACACCATAACATAATGATTTAATGAGGAAACCCGGTGTCAGAAAAACCTTAGTGGGATTTGTGACCCACAATATTCACTTACTGGCCAATAAGAGAATATTACTGCTATAAGGGGGGCCTGCACATGCAGGAAGGCCAACTGCCTAGAGCTCACTGCTCAATGGGAAGTCTCATTGACTTACAATGATAGATTATATAAATCCAGTATCTTGTACTGCTTCAAAATAGCATCTATAATGCCAGATCTAGTACCGGTTTCTGCTCTGCTTCTTACATAAACCCTTAACCTATATTTCGCATAAGAGGTCTGCCTTATTTCGCCTAAATATAATCTTCTCACTTACTTACAAATCTTCTATAACGATCTCTCTTATATAAGAGTCATTTTACAATGATGCCAAGTCAGCTTACAAAGATTTTACAATAATAAACAAAATATAATATAACAAAAATCTTGTTGGCCTCTGTGTCGGTATGCTTCCTTTCTCTACTGGTGTCGGTGGTCTGAGTGCCGGTGTAGAGTCTGATCTTGCTAGTGTCGGTGTAATGCCTTACCGGTGCCATAGGATTGTAAGGTTGCCATCAATGACAAAACCTTCAATCACCTACAATGTCTCATTGGAGTGTGCATATGCCAACAATCTCCCCCTTTAGCATTGATGGCAACACTCATGAGAAAATTCAAAAGTGTATCCAAAACTTGTAATCCAAAAATGTTTCCAAAAATATGTTACCAAAAATATAAGAGCTCCCCCTGAGCAGATAAGTCTTCTGTCGGTTATTTTCTCATACTAATACTCCCCCTTTGGCATCAATGACAAAGGTTGTCAAGATGTTAGTAGTGTTGTAGTCTCACCTTTGTAACTGGGTGGTTACAATTTGAAAAAGATCTCCCAAAATCAAGTTTATACTTTCCATAAACTTCTTGTTGTCCTTTATTGCTATCTCTATTCTTTGAACTGTACCGGTGAGGTGCTGCATATGCTCTGCCGGTGTTCTCTGTCCCTATACTAGTGCCTCAGATATTTCCTTCCGTATTGATGCTAGATAGTCCAATCTTGGACTCAGTCTTAGTCTAAAATGTTTTTCCTTATTTACTATTCTCTCCTTTTCTCTTTCTAACTTAAGTAATTCTTCCTCAAAACTTGTTATCCTTTGCTCAAAAACTGATAATGTATTAGGTGAGTTAACAAAATTGTCTGCAAGTTTATTGATTTCGTCTTCCACCTTGCTCATTTTCTTATCTATGTCTACTTTCAAAGAGTTTGTCTTGCAAGTATCTTTGTATAGAGTTTTAAATTCCTTCAATAAGTTACATAGTTTCGGTAGAAGTGTGTCAAATTCCCTAGTACACTTCTTTATCTGATCTTCAAAGAATTTTTGCTTTTCAATTTCTACCTTATCCTTCAATGTCTCTTCCTTTATTTTCTCAATAGTCACTGTGTTCTCAGTTATGTATTTACATAAAGTGTCAAGTTGGCTTAAAGAATCCTTATTGTCTATGTTACAGTTAGGAGCTATCACCTTCAAAATTGGGATTGTGTCATCTATAGCTTTATAAGCCTGTGAACTACAATCTATTATCTTTTTGATGGAGTCCAAAAGTACTTCAGTTACATTTGTTGATTTGTAACCTGCTGAGGAGGAACCAACATTCCGAATTCCACCAGTTGAGGAAGTAACCAAGCTTGTAGTGACCTCTAGTAGGTCAGTCTGTGTTTCCATTTCTTTAGGCAATGGTTTTTTATTTTCTCCTGTTGCCGGTGGCACTGTTTCCATGTTAACCTGTTCCTTTTCCAGAGCCTGTTGCTCTACTTGTCTCTCTATTTGCTACTTTGTTTTAGTCTCAGTCTAAGTCTCTACCTGTTACTCTGTGTTATCAACTTCAACTTTCCTTTCAGTATTATCAATGCTATCAGTTGCCGGTGGCTCACTAGCCATATCTGTCTTATCGGTTGTACCTTTGTCTATCACAATAGTGACCTTTTGTGTATCAACATCAACTGTGTATGGTACCTCAGGATTAGGATTTGTATCCTCTATGTCCATACTCTCATCTGCCAGTTGATCTTTAGTAGTTGTTACCAGTGATGTAATTTGAGGTGGTGGGGATAAGTTATCTTTTACTTTGATGCTCGGAGGTCCACCAACCTTTCCTTTTCCTTTGTCTCTCTCCTTCTGGTATACCTTTATTGTTTTGGGGTTCCTGTATTCTTCTTGTTTTTCTTTCTCAACAAGAAATATGTCCCATGCATTTTTTGTTTCCTCTGTTACTTCATTCACTCTTCCAACCATTAATGCAATATGCCGGTGTGCAGTAGAGAATACTGAACGGTTGGCTTCTGCAATTAAGTCATCTATCTCCTTAGGTGGGTTTACTGGATAAACAACAAGTAACTTTTCAATTTTGATTTTCTTATCAAGCTCTACAATAGCTTGTCTTCTTGCTTCTAGTCTTTTGAACAATTCATTTGGTAGATCATCTATCACTTCCATTAAGAACTTCGTATAGATGTCCATGTGTAAAATAACATTGTTTTCAACTTGTTCTTTGTCATCTGTTGATAGTGTATCATAGACCTTTCCTATGTTTTTGAGTTTCCCTTCCTCTGTGATTTCATATAGCAATTTGTCAAGAGGGGCCATGTTTTGTTTAGTCTTCTTCTTCTTTGGTGTCAACTTTTTCTTTGGTGTTGTCTTTCTAACCGGAGACCTCACTACCCGTTGTTTTTGTCTAGTCCTTCTAGGCGAGGGTGTGGATACCGGTGAAGGATCCCTTTTCCTTACAACTCTTTTGAAAGATGCAGGCATGCCACTCTCTAAAGAAGTAGCTACCGATGATAGGTGAGTCTCAGGTTGTAGTGTTCCTAACTCATCCTCAGTGATACCGGTTTATTTCAATACATCTTCTTTAATAGCCTTAGCCTGTCTAGAACCTCTTCTCACAACTGCTTCAACCTTTTTCACTCTCTTCTTAGATTGAATTTTTTTTTCTATGGTCTCAGCACTACCAAATACTTCTTCCTTTGGTTCATTTGGTGCTTCCAAAAGTGCTTTAGCATAAGTCTCAATTATATGATCATCGGTCTCATAACCCATCTTTGTTACCCAAATTGTTCTTGGGATGATTGCTTCCATCCAGATCTCATCCTTTTTTATTACAAAACATATATCATCCTTGTATTTGTTGACAATCTTCTATGATAGTTTGATTCTTTTGTTCATCCTAACCTTTAGTGCTTGAAAATAGTCATGAATATTCTTTTCTTTGTTTTCACCCATGTTATTGAATAGGTCTGTTAACTGTTTTCCTACTGGTATATCAAATCCAAGGTTCTTACTGCCTATACCGGGAACCTGTTTGGTTATGTGTAGCATCAAGCATATAAGTAGATTTCCAAATCTAAAAGTTCCTTTCTTATCATTCTTGATTTTGCCTAAGTTATCAATCAACTCATCTTTTAACCATTCACATACATCAATTTTTACATTGTCTTTAACCATGTCATAAGCACTTTTAATGCATAAACTGGAAAGTGAGTTAAGTCTGTTTGCATGAGTTGCTTTGTACCCTAAAATCATGCTAACAAATCTCACATTTATATTAGTCACATCATTAACCCTCAGAGACCTTCTATCTGATGTTGCACAGGTTAAGTTCATTACTAGGTCATTGGAGACCTTCTTGGTTTTGTCTGGTCTGTTACCGGTGGAAGGTAACCCTATTACTACTTTCATAGCTTCCTTTGTAATTTTGTGTACTGAATCAAGCCAAAAGAATGAACCATGTACCCTTCTTACAACTATCCTAATCACCTCCTTGGGAAATTCAGGAATGCAGAGGATTTCAGTGAATCCTAGGGTTTCAACAATTTTATGTTCAGGTTTTACATTATCAGAATTGTCACATATACCAGTCTTATACATGTTTTTATTTCTTCATCTCCTAATTCCTCTATGTTGCAATGAATATATATTTGGGGAGCTTCTGTGAAAACAACTGCTTTTGGAATTTGGGAAAAAGCACCTACATTGTCATCTTTCTTAGCTACCTCAGGAACTAGCTGAAATATGGGCCTAGGGCATTTTATAACCTCGACTATTGTAGGGTTTGCTATGAATTTAGGTGTAGAGGAGGATGCCATGATAAATACCTTTTTCTGCCTTTGGATGGATTGATTTTTGAAGTGCTTTGCCTCTTTGCTCGAAAACCCTTTGCTCTGCAAATTTCACGCTCTTCGAATGTTTGAAATCTCGGTGAAGTGAAATGGAGCCAAAACCACAAATTTAAAATGTTTATTTGCCATCTACCATATTTAATGTATTTCTATTAAGTAACCACTTAACATTGTCTGCTGGTATAGAAGTAATTTCCAACTTCTCACCATTAACCGAGGGAATTATAGCATATGTCTCATTGATTGCCAAACCCTCAAGAAAATTTTCTTCAATTTGATGAAGAGCTTCCTGTCGGTGGAGTATTACTTTGTCCTTCCAGTGAAGCATCACTCTGTCCTACCAGTGAAGCATTGATTGGTTCTACCGGTGGAGGAGTATTCCCAACAATATTTAGGTCAGACTTTCTAATCCATTATTTTGATAATTCTTACTTAACCTCTTCAACTTTTTCTTTACCTTTCAAGCTAGAACTTTTGTTGTCTGCTGCTGATACTTTACTTCTATAGAATTTTGCAATATGCCCAATCTTGTTACATGCATAACAAGTCATGTTATTATTTTGAATAGCTTTCCCATAACCTATGTCGGTATGTGTTCTACATTGATTAGATAGGTGTCAAAATCTTCCACAAACATAACATCTCACATTCATTCTGCAATTTTTAGAGTTGTGACCAACTTTGTTGCATTTTGAACATTGACCGGTGGGTGTGTTGATATTATGATAATTTCTAGATCTACATTCATTTTCTCTATGACCATACTTATTACAGTTAAAGCATTTTCCATTGAATTTATAAGTATTAGGTTGCCTTGCCAGTTTGCTATGATCCTGAGTGTTTGTAGTACCGGAGCTTTCACCAACTTCAAAGCCAATTCTAGAAGTGTCACCTTTAGGTTTTTTATTCTTCAGCAAGTTACCAAGTTCATCTGAGCTTTTCTTGAATTTCTCTTTATGTTGATTTGCAGTATGTAGTTCTCTTTCTAAGACTTCTTTCTACCTCATCAGTTCATTTGAGTCATTCTAAGTGTGCATCAGGTCAGTCTTCAACAAATCATTTTCATAATTGAGTCTTGTGTTTTCATTTGCAACATCACTTAGTCTTCTGGTCAAATCTTCTTCATTCTTCTTTCTATCTTAAATTTCTTTACAGAATCTCATAGTCATATCCTGCATCTCATTCTTTGTTGTCATGTTCTCTTGTTTCAGCTTGTTTATCATATCATTAAGAGTTTCTTTTTCATCATTCTCATTTTGCATCTTTTCACAAAGTTCTCTTCTCTTGTTTCTTGAAATAGTAAGATTTTCTTGAAGTGTCTGAATGATATCCTGGGCTACCTTTATATCATCTTCTAGTTTGATATTTTTTAGTTTCTCTGCATCATAGTCTAAAAGAGCTGCTTCTAGTTGCTTCATCAAATTTTCCATCTCTACCGGTGTCAAGATCTTCCTCAAGCTGTTAGGCTTCTGAAAATAGAGGACCAAGCTCTGATACCAATTGTTAGGATTCCCATAGATACTGAGAGGGGGGGGTGAATCAGTATCTAACTGGTGAATTGAATTTATTAACTTAAAACATGTAGAACATATTATAACAGTGTACCGATATGCAAGAAATAATGCAATAAATAGAATTAAAAGCAACCACATGAAAAATACACCATAACATAATGATTTAACGAGGAAACCCAGTGTGGGAAAAACCTCAGTGGGATTTGTGACCCACAATATTCACTTACTGGCCAATAAGAGAATATTACTGCTACAAGGGGGGCCTACACATGCAGGAAGGCCAACTGCCTAGAGCTCACTACTCAATGGGAAGTCTCATTGACTTACAATGATGGATTATATAAATCCAGTATCTTGTACTGCTTCAAAATAACATCTATAATGCCAGATCTAGTACCGGTTTCTGCTCTGCTTCTTACATAAACCCTTAACCTATATTTCGCATAATAGGTCTTCCTTATTTCGCTTAAATATAATCTTCTCACTTACTTACAAATGTTCTATAATGATCTCTGTTATATAAGAGTCATTTTACAATGATGCCAAGTTGGCTTACAAAGATTTTATAATAATAAACAAAATATAATATAACAAAAATCCTATCGGCCTTTATGCCGGTATGCTTACTTTCTCTGTCGATGCCAGTGGTCTGAGTGCCGGTGTAGAGTTTGATCTTTCTAGTGCCAGTGTAATGCCTTGCCAGTGCCATAGGATTGTAAGGTTGCCATCAATGACACAACCTTCAATCACCTACAATGTCTCATTAGAGTGTGCATATGCCAACAATTTCAATTTTCTTTGTGACATGATGGAGGACATAAGGATTGTGGTTGGGAAGAAAAATAATTATGTAAATGTGTAATCCTCAATTTAGAAAAATTGGGGTAACCCAACGAATTTTTTAACCCATTTGTAGCTTATATGCTCTATGCACGCTTTTCAAGGTAATTTGTGTCTCTTCCCATGTGTGATTTTCCACCTCATAACCATCATTTGAAGTATCTTGGGTGTTTTGTGCATCTTGTAAATCCTAAGTGTTTAGGTGTAATTTGGATTTGCAAACCCGAATTACACCATTTACTCTTCCTAGTGCAAATCGGGTTTGCAAACCCGAATTACACCTCCTTGCATTTTCTTGACACCTTTTGGTGTTGTTCGGGTTGGTAGACCCAAACTACACCGTGTTATTGGTGTTTTTTGGTCCTACCAACCCAAACAATACCATATCTCCCTTGCCATCCTTGTGTGGATGGTGCGTGGCGAGGTCATAGGCCCACCATACACCGAAAACCGTACTTGGTGCATGGCGGGTCTGCGACCCCACCTTGCACCTCACCAATTGTATGTGTCATGTCCTAAGTGTATGGAGGGTTTTTGAACCCACATTACACCATATTTACACCATGATTCTGTATGGCAGGTTTACGAACCCACCTTACACCATGATTTGAGTTCTACCCTTTTCGAGTGCTTGGTGGGTTTATAAACCCACCATACACTTTGATCCTTCCACTTAGGTGTAGACCAGACGTGTAGGTCCGACTTACACTTGGTTTTACCTTATGCACTTTTTTAGGTGTAGTTCAGACCTATAGGACCAACCTACACCAATCACATGTTTCTCCTTAAGAAGTAGTTCGGGTCCATAGGTCCGAACTACACTCAGCCTTTTTCCCGAAGTGTAGTTCGGGTCTATGAATCCATACTACACCTTTTAGCCATACTTTTCCTTAGGTGTAAATCGGGCCTACAAGCCCAAATTACATCAAATGCACACATAAATAGGGGTCATAGGCTTAATTTATACTTGTTCTACCATGATACAATGAGGGTTTTTGTATTTTTGATGGCGCCAACTTCAACACATATATTATCCTCTTTAGTAAAAATAATCAAGATGGTTGGTGATTGTTCTTGACAATTGTAGATGATTTCCCAATGCTATAGTTCTATTCAAATCTTAGAATCATCTCCAGGGAAAAGACAATGAAGTTCAAGAAGCAAGACTCCTATCCGCTCTTCCTTCCATCCATAGTGGCATCAAACATTGCGAACACCAGAAGATTTTGAAATTCAGGCTACCTGACAACAATATGAAGACTTTTTGAAGAAGGGTGATCATAATAAATATGTGTCTCTGGACACTTAGTCATTTTTATGCCTCTCTAGTGCAGTGGCATTTTGTAATTCCAATTGACACCTCAGGTTTCATTCTATATATGTACTAGTACACATGTAGGATTGCATGTGTCCTAAGTCAAATAGGACTCTACCTTTGACATGGTCACAAATTAGTTGTAACTTTCCTAGTTTCATGTTGCACCTCTCCTCTATATATATGAGGATTTTCATTGTAATGAAGATCTTTTTTCCAGTTTTTGGATAATGCAACAAAACTTTGCCGATTTTCGAAGCACTCTAAAACTTTGCTTTTAGATGTAAATAAAATTGCATTCAATCTTTGTGTTGGAGCAAGTTGTAATGTGACAACATTATTTGGAGTTGATTGTGAGTATTGTGGTGTTATTTGAAAGAGATTTAAACCCAATCTTGTAGTCTTTGAGCTTCTTATTGTGTTTATTGTATACACATAAAAATGGCTATGAGCAATTAAATAAATATTTATATTTATTTAATATTTATTCTTCTATTAAATAGTTAATTTGAAAAGATTAATTTATTTAATTCATTTCGTGTCTTTCTATTAATTAGTTTAATTGAAATATTTTATTAATTAATTCATCTATCTTATTCCTTTAATTAATTAAATATCTAATATTTAATTATTATTCTGATCAATTAATTGAATATCTAAATATTTAATTATTTCCTCCAATCATTTGAATATCTAATATCTAATGATTATTCTTCTATCCTATAGTCTTAAATATTAAATAATTTCTAAATTATTTAATCCCTTATCCAACTCACCTTCCATCTCCACTTCATCTTCCCTTTGCCAACTCATCAATCATGTGGCTAAAGATATTAATATTTCTTAAATATTAATTCATCATTTATCTTCAACCTCCAAATTTAATGAAATATTGTGTACATACACATATTTCTTAAATTTTCTTCTATATTCTCTCCAACATCCCTACATCTTAGGAAGGACTTGAGTCTACTTGTCCTATCATGCCTAAATCTTCTCCAACCATCCCTATATTCCCTCAGCCAACAACCCAGTCAAGGTGAGATGAGTGACACTTGTCTCCTCCTCCCCCATTTCTCTCAACCTTCACCTTTGCTCACAACCATCCAAATCTGCAGATCTGATCATGACCGTTGATCTGGGCCACATCATCTTATCCTCTTAAAGTCTATAAAATCAGGAGTTTGAGTTGAGAAAGAGTTAGTCTTCAAGTGTTTTTTCAAGCTAATCATTTGTGAAAACTTATGCATTCGTGAGTTTTAATCTTGAAGCAATTTAACATTCTCATTTTAGCATAATCATTTAGTATTGCATATCATAGTATCAGTTATCAGTCCATTCTTCATATGCCATCTTGAAAGCTATCAGTGCTTGTCTGAGAGCACACCATTTGCAACAAGGAACAGTGGAGTTAGGACACAATGAGATTTAAATCATGAAGGTAAAAATAATCTTTTTATTTATTTGTATTTCATGTAGTTTCATTGGTTGAGTTTGGATTTCCTGTAGCATTTCCTTTGTATTTTGTGAAGCTAACATGTTGTAGGTAGTATTCTGATGATGAAATTCAAGTTGACACATTTTGGCACCCACCATGGGGCTTAGAACCTCGCATATTCTTTCTAATATCCTGTCTAATTCTCACAAAAAGAAAATTTAACACATTTGTAATACAGATTCATGCCTGTGTGAGTTCTTACAACACCTTTATTTGATATGTTAGCACTTTTGTCTTTCAGGTTAGTGCATTTTTCATTTAGGTTAGCGCTTTTATTTGTAAATCAATGCATTTAATCTTCAGAACAACATTTTTGTCCTTCAGGTTAGCGCATTTGTCAGTTTGGTTAACACTTTTGTTAAAGAATTCTTGCTTCTTAGTCCACAGAGCAGCACTTTTGTAGTTCAAGTTAGCGCTTTTGTCCTTTAGGTTAGTCCTTTAGAGGTGAAAGACAACACATTTGTTAGGATAGCACTTTTATTTGCAACTAACCTAATTTTCTTACAGGTCTGAATGTCCAAGAACTTAAATTTTTTTTCAAACTACTGACATGTATGTGTAGGATTGTTTTTAAAGCAAATTTCATGCATTTCCTCACCTAGTTAAGTAAGAGTTCTATTTTGGAAAGTAACACATCATGTCATGCTCATTTAGCTTAACTAAGGGGGATAAATTAACAGCATGCAACTTGCATTTTGAGTGACTTCTTTAAAACAGTTGCACATAGATTTTAGAAGGCTAAAATGAACTTGTGTTTTCCATGCTTGATGAAGTAGTAGGTAAGTATGCTCTCACCATCATACGGTGATCAGAGAACTAGAGCTACTTTCTTTTATGTATAACCTTTAGAGGGCATGCCTTCCCGAGCTACCTTGAGGGGGGCAGTGAGAAGGGAATGACCCAAAGTGGAAACAGGCTTATACTAAGTCCTTCCAATCCACTCTAAATAAATCTTGTTTGTGACAAAAGTCACAAACAACATGTGCTGATAAGTTCAAATCGACACTATGTTTCCCAATAAACCCTATGGAGTGTAACCTCTATAGGCTGGGAACCTTCTATATTTACAGAGCTGAAAGTGCCACATGTATGGCCACATGACCGTAAGCCTTTACTAAAAACCACTTGTACTAGTTGCCAAAATCCTTCTAATTGTTGGCGCAGGAGGTCAGACCTCTGAAGCGGCTCACACACATACAGTTCTTAATAGAGATATAAAGTTTGCCATGGGGAGGTTTCATGGAAACTAGTGCTTGGTTGCCCCAGAGAAGTGAGTGTCGAGGGTGGAACCAGTGGGGTCAAGCATCTAAATATCCGCTTTGAATAGTGTAGCCTCGGGGGAAACCCCATGTGAGATTCAACAATTATTGTCTCGGCCTACCATAGGATTTGTACTTGCTTATGCATTTTGTTTTTCAAAAACATTGTGTCTTCTATGTCTATGACATGTTCAAAATGGTCAAAAATTAAAGAAAATCATCATCTAAAAATGAGAAAAAAATCCAACAACTTGCTGAAGAATTTGAGAAAAATCCTTGAAACATAATCAGAATAGCGCTTTCAAGCAACAAAATAGTGCTTTTATCCCATAAGTTAACACTCTTTTCCACAAGAGTTAGCACAAAGGCTTTTTTTCATCTAAAAAAGCATGTCAAACCAAAATTTCAACATCAGTATGAAAACACTTCTTGAGTAGATTTGTCTCTAAACTATCACACATTTTCAAACTATTTCAATAACTGGGTCACTAATCCAACATGCTATTTATGAAAGGTTTCCATAAGCATAAACATTCAACAAGCTATTGATTCAAACATTTTGTGCAAAAATCAACATCATTGTCAAGTTTCTCATCATGATATATCAAATCCTCTATCATGAAGCTTGATCAATTCATCTTGTGTTCATTATCTTGGATATATCTTTCCTATTTTGAACCTAGGTCATATCAAAATTAGAATTGCACCAACTTTGGAATCAAACAAACTTGTAAACTATCGCCTTAAGAAAAGAAAACCTAGTTATAAAGCTACTCAGAAAAGAATAAGATTCTTGTATATCAAGCCCAAGATCTTATTAAAACATAGGACATTCCTACACTGTTTTTGGCACTATTTACGTGGTTGCGGGACAGAGTTTGATGGAGAAATTTTGCAAGGACGTGATTTTCAACAAAGAGACGCTTTATCACAATGAACAAACAATAGTGGTAAAATTAACAAAGCATATCTTCCTAAACCAATAATCACTTGTTGAGTTGTCCTTTGGAAACTTAATTTTTTTTGAAAGAATCACATAATAATTTGGACTAGAGCTCAATATGAACAACTTAGAAAACAATAAAAACAAATGGAGGAACAAGATAATCTGATATTCCAAACTTTTGGGTATACTGTTGTTGACGAAGAAGCGGTCAATAACACCATTAGAGACCTTGAGAAAGATTTCAAATTTGATAGACTAATGTAAAAATTATTGGTAAAACAAAAAGAGAAACATCTTTTGATGTTCACAAAATCAGGAACTAAATTTCTAAAAGACTATAACATAGAAAGCTTGAAACAAGATGTGGAGGCAAGTAACACCCAAAACATAGATGATCCAAATAACGAAGATGTAAACAAAGAAAGTCATGAAGAGACATGAAAAGAATGTGATGACACAAGAAGAGAGCATAGTGATAAAAGAACTTACAAAGAAATAAGGAGAAACTATATGGATAATTCGTTGTTAAACCTTACTCAACAAATGCAAACTCTACAACAACAGATACAAGAAACGCAAAATGGAACAAGCTCCAAGAAGTATTCATCGGAAGATATCTGTCCATATCCTTTCGATAAAAAAATAAATATGGTACCATTTCCACAACATTGCGAGATCCCTAACTATGACAAATACGATGGAAATTTAATCCTCAGGATCACATTAGGGAGTTTTGTACTATGAGTATGGAATTTGCACACGATGAAACTTACCTGATACGTCTTTTCCTTAGGAGTTTAAATGGACAATCAATGGAATGGTTTTTATGATTACCATCCAGAATTAAATCTTTTGAAGAACTCGTGAATATATTTATTTCACAAGACTCCTACAATGTAAGGAATGAGATAACAATGATGGATTTATGCAATGTTAAACAAAAGAATGGTAAATCTTTTATGATCTTCTTACAATGATGGAAACAAATGTTTAATAGGTATCCAAGAGATGTACCTGATCAAGAAAAGATGGACATATTCATTGATAATCTTATCAGTGAAATGAGTTATCGACTAAAAATGCAATGTCCTCCCTCCTTCGCCAAGATGATTGAGAATGGTCTAAAAATAGAAAACGCGATTTTAATAAAGGAGAGCAAAAAACTTACAATAATTCTTACAACAACAACAATAATGGCAACAATGACAAATCCAAGTTCTGGTCAAATAATAGGTCTGTCATCAACGAAGGAAATGACAACAATAGTGCTACAAAACAACAACCAATTTTTAATCTATCAAGCCAAATCCCAAACAATAACAATCAAGAAAGAAATAAAACCAAGTCTTTCTTCTCCAATCCTCGCAGGAAATTCACAAACATTGGAGAACCATTGAAATCAGCTTTAAAAACTCTTCTTGCAAAAAAACTTATTGTTTTACCAGAAGAAAGAAGTTATGAACCACAAGTCAAGCCTAATTGGTGGAGTGACAATCATTTTTGTAATTACCATCGAAATAAAGGACACCAAACAAATTATTGTCAGATATTGAAACACCTTATCCAAGATCTAATCGATAATAAAACTATCACAGTGGATAGCTATAAGACAAACAAATCACACCTAGCTTTCAAAACTCCACTTTCAAATTATGACAAAGGTGAACAATCCCAATTAAAACATGACAAAGGAAAAGCCAAAGTGAACTACACTTATATATATGATGATGTGGTAAATGTCATCATTGTTAAAGATAATCCACCTTCAGAGCCAATCAATGTCATTATGAGAAGCAAAGCAAAGGTCACCTTTCTGGGTATAACAAAACACTCAACATCCACTTCACAACAATACAATTTAGTAGAGAAATTACAAAGAATACCCGCTCAAATATCAATTTTGGAACTTCTCAAAGTTTCACCTATGCATAAGGAAATTTTGGAAAAATCTTTAGTAGAAACAACAATTTCAAAAGACTTGGATGTGGATCAATTCCAAAACATGGTGGGACACCTTATAGCCCCTCATTGCTTATCATTTTCTGAAAATGATGACGTGTCCTTGCAACATCCTCACGGTGCTTCTTTACATGTTGAAGTCACCATTAGTAAAACTTGTGTCAAATGTGTACTCATAGGTGGTGGAACAGGCTTAAACATTTGTGCTTTAATTTTAATAAAAGCTTTGGGATATTCAAAAAATGGAGTAGATCCAAAGAATAAAATAACTATTAAGGCTTATGATGAACTAGAGCATTCTTCTAAAGGAACTGTGGTGTTACCAATCAAAATAGGACCTGTGGAAAAGAATACATTATGTCAGGTTTTAGATTTGAACCTCTCTTACAACATTCTTCTGGGAAGGTCATGGATTCACACCATGGAAGCAGTTCCTTCTACATATCATCGATGTGTAAAATTTCCTCATGCAGGACAAGAGGTCACTATAGTTGCAGACTCTAGCCAATATTGCAATAATCTGAAGCCAACACAAGATACAAGAGTTCCACATAATAGAGAATCAGTATATCCTACCAAAGAAATTCAAGAAAAGTTATGAGAAACCTTAGAGAATTAACTTAAATTAAATGATGAAGGAATGTGAAAATATTCTTTACATAATTTTCCACTTTCACCTAAGTCATATGGAAAGCCTACAAATATCCAATCAAAGACCTCCGAGAAATCAAAAGACATGTTTAACGAAGCATTTATTAGAGCTGGAACATCTGAAGAAGAAACAAAAGACAAGGACATTCTTGGTTGGTTGAACAAAGATGAAAATTAAACTATAGCAATAGCTGTAGAAGTCAATATTCCCATAGAACAATATGGCAAGGGTTATAAAATCATGCAAAAAATGGGATATGAAGGAAAAGGACCAATTGGTAAGTGACATCAAGGTATTTCAGAACCTATTCGTCCTCACTCACAATATAAAGAAGATAAATTGGGACTTGGATATCTAAAATCAAATCAAAAGCAACATAATCATCAACAACCAAAGTGGAGAAAGAAATCAGTCTCTAAAGAAGAAAAATGGCAAGAAAAGATACATCAAGTAGTAGAAATAGTAGCCAATAAGCAGAAACAAGAAGAACATGAGAAACAAGAAGAGGAGATTGCAATCAAAAGAAAAGAAGAATCTTGTCAACAAGTTCAAGGAATACGAGCAAGTGCAAAATCTGAACAAGCTATTCAAGAAGCAGTGAAAACTAAGATGGCAAAAATTAGGGAACTTTTTGCACCATACAACATTCCTGTGTGGTATAGTGGTATAGTCCTAGACAATGGTTCAGAGACAGATTCAACTGAATATGAATGGGGTCCAGATGTCTCATCTAGTATATCAAGTGAAGAAAAAAATAAAGAGCAAGAAGCTATCACAAAGGAAGACTTGTCTATTACAAAATAAAAGATGGAGTTAGATATAAGACAAGAAGAACTTATAATCCAAAGAAAAGAGGCATATACAAGACAACAAAAGAAAGGGGATGACAAAGACAAAGTACAAACATATATGGATCAAGCATCTAGAAATATCATATTTCTATCAAATAAAGAGCAAGGTGTACCAAGGTATGGCAGAACCATAGAAGAACTAAGAGATATTCAAGTAAGATTGACTATTAGTTCATAAGAAGCCGAGTTTGAAAGAAGACAAAAGCTAGCAAAAGAATTCTCTATATCATGTACACAAGTATGTCAACTTCAAAATGCAAATGAATTTATTGAAAATAATCAAGGAACTTGCAGTACTATAGACGTGTGTGTTGATATAATCCATTCATTTAAGGGACAAATGTCAGATGAAGAACCATTTGAGTGTGAACTACAAAATACTAATACTGATTTTGTTAGAACTAATTGGAGAACACTTGGGAGAGACTATCGTCAAGATCATTCTATCTATGACATTACCTACTCTATGCCAAATTATGACCATTATGTCATGAACTTTGAAGCACCTAATGAGGATAATGATTATGACTTACCCCTTCTTCATCCTGAACTAATTGATTGGGATAATCTAGAAAAACCTGAATTAGATGTCTTTACCAGTGATCATGACTTAGTTGTATATCTTAATTCCTTCAAACCCATAACACCTAAGATATCTTCCATTGTGGAATCAAGTAATGTTTCTTACAGTCAAGAGGATGCCAAACTTTCCAGTCACAAAATTGAAATAAAACAAGGAAAGAGACCTACTATTGAAAATCATTTCATGGCAACACTAGATCAAGTAAAAGGGAAAATAAAGGACGTATCTGACGGGTGAAAACCTCTTGGAGGCACAAGAAGATGAAAATTTTGACATTCTCCCTGCATATTTTTAGGAGAGATCTTCTATTCTAATAGAACCAACAGAACTAATAAACATTGGCACATCAAAGGATCCCAAGATACTTCATTCTATTGCCTCATTATCAGATAAAGAGAGGAAAGAATACATAGAATTATTTAGACAAAGACAAATAAATTTTGCTTGGTCCTATGCAGACATGCTAGGACTTAATGCAGCTCTTATAATGCATCATCTCAATGTGGATATAAAAGAAAAACCAGTTAAGCAAAAGCTAAGGAAGATGCATCCACTCATCGCTCTTCTTGTAAAAGCCGAGCTAAAGAAACTATTAGATGTGGGTTTCATAAGACCTATTGCCTATCCGGAATGGATTTCAAGCATTGTACTAGTGTCAAAGCCAGATAAAAGCATAAGAGTCTATACCGATTTCAGAGATTTGAACAAAGCATGTCCCAAAGATGATTTCCCACTACCCAACATTGATATAATTATGGACTTATCAACAGGGCATGAGATGTTTTCATTAATGGATGGCTTCTCAGGATACAATCAAATAAGAATTACCCCTAAAGATCAAGAAAAGGCAACATTCACCTGTGCATGGGGTACTTATTTCTGGAATGTTATGCCATTTGGGCTTAAGAATGTAGGAGCGACTTATCAAAGGGATATGACAACAATTTTCCATGATATGATGCATACATTTATGGAAGATTATGTAGATGATATACTTGCAAAATCTCATACAAGACAAGAACATTTGAACATCTTAAGCAAGATCTTTGATAGGCTAGAAAGATATCAGTTGAGATTAAATCCAAAGAAATGTGCATTTGGAGTAACCTCTAGAAAACTTCTTGGGTACATTATATCAGCCCGTGGAATTGAAGTAGATCCTGAAAAGGTCAAAGCCATCATGGAGATGGAGTCACCTAGGAACATAAGTCAATTGAGATCTTTACAAGGAAGATTGCAATCAATCAGAATATTTGTCTCTCAATTAGAAGATAGATGTCATCCATTCACTCATCTTTTACATAAGAATGTTCCATTCAAATGGGATTAGAAATGTGAAGAGGCTTTTATGCAAATCAAATAATATCTCATGAATCCTCTAGTACTGGTATCATCAATTAAAGGGAAACCATTGTTGTTCTATATCTCGGCGACAAATGTATCATTAGGTGCTCTCCTAGCTCAACCTGATGAAGAAGGAAAAGAAAGAGTAGTGTATTACATTAGTAGAACACTTGTCAGCTATGAACTGAATTATACATCAATAGAGAAGACATGTCTAGCAGTTGTATTTGCAACTCAGAAGCTGCGACACTATATGTTGACTCATTCTATGAAACTAATAGCAAAGATAGATCCCTTAAAGTATTTGCTGAACAAGTCAACTTTGACAGGCAAACTAGCCAAATGGGTTATGACACTAAGTGAATTTGATATAGAGTATGTTGATCGAAAAGCTATCAAAGGATAGGTCATTGTTGATTAATTAGCTGAAGCACGTTTACAAAATGACAAACCATTGCACATTGAATTTTTTCATGCAGACACTCTGATAGTAAGTACAAAATTTTGAGAATTGTACTTTGATGGTTCTTATACACAATATGGATCAAGTGCGGGAATTTTATTCATCACACCTTAGGGACACACAATTCCAAAATCATATAGATTGTGGTTTCCATGCGCAAATAATACTACAAAATATGAAGCATTGACTATTGGGCTCAAAATGGCTATTGAATGGAATATCAAGGAATTACATGTCTATGGTGATTCATAGATTATCATCAACCAAATAAATGATGATTATCAACTTAAGGATGACAATCTCATGCCCTACAAATAGCTGGTAGAAGAGTTTAAAGAACACTTTGTAGAAGTATCATTTACTCAAATCCCAAAAAATGAGAATAAAGCAATAGATGCAATGACTACAATAGCATCTCTCTTGCAAAATTAAGAGAATCAACAACATTACAAATTCCTCGTGGAAGATATCTTAACCCCTACCATTCAATCCCAACATACCTACATGATTTGTCATATATCAGGAATCAGCCAATCCTTATACGGCCAAACCTATCAATACTTAAAAGAGAATATCCTTCATCCTGACCTATCTTGCAATCAAAGAAGAAATTTTATCCGTCAGTCATCCCACTATACTATTATTTCTAATACCTTATATAGGCGACGTCTAGATAGTACTTTATTGAGATGTCTTGAACAAGAAGAATCTGAGAAAGTTCTTAATGAAGTTCACGCAGGTATTTGTGGCACACACTCAAGTGGATTAACACTGGCTAAGAAACTTCTTCGTATGGGTTACTATTGGCCTACTATGGAGAGAGATTCATTCACATATGCCAAGAAATGCAAACAATGTCAGATCCATGGTAATCTCATTCATGCACCAGCACAAGAATTGTATCCTATGGCCGGATCATGGCCATTTTCTCAATGGGGCCTTGATTTGGTAGGAAAGATAAATCCTTCATCCTCTAATAGACATAAGTTCATTCTGACCGCTACTAAATATTTCACTAAATGGATTGAAGCAATACCTCTGACAAAAGTGATAGGAAAAAAAATATCATCATTCATCTTGAATTATATAATTTGTCGCTATGGGGTTCATATGACCATTATCACTGACAATGGACGACCATTTAAGAATCAAGATGTGAAGGAACTATATGAGAAATTTCATATCCAACATAGGTTTTCTACTCCATGTTATCCACAAGGAAATGGTCAAGCTGAGGCATCAAACAAGACTATCTTGAAAATCTTAAAGAAAATAGTCAATGAAGTTGGAAAAGACTGACACATTCAACTAAATCTTGCTCTTTGGGCATACCGAACCAGCATCCGCACACCAACGGGGGAAACTTCATATTTCTTGGTCTATGGATCAAAAGCCATATTACCATAGAAGTAGAGATACCTTCTATATAGGTTTCCTTGAAAGGTCATATACGAGAGGAAGAAAAATGAGTCTCTAGACTCCAAGAACTTGAACTGATCCAAGAACATCACCAAAATGTAATAGATCATTTGAAAGTATATCAATAGAGAATGGAAAGAAGTTATAATCACAGAGTCAAGCCACACATTTTCAGATTGGAGATATAGTTCTAAGGGATAATCCAAGAAATCAGTAAGAACGAGAAAAGAAGGGTAAATTTGAACCAAATTGGCTAGGACCTTTTGTCATAGTAGCAGCATATGGCTCAGGAGCATACAAGTTATCTACCCCTGAAGGTGATTGGTTTGATGAACCTATTAATTCTATTCATCTCAAGAAGTTCTATGCTTGAGATATAAAGTCCTAGAAAAAATCAATAAAAAGCATATAAAGTCCTGAAGAAATTAGTAAAAATAAAAAAAGCAAAAAATCCCTAAAAAGCATAAAACAGTGAAAATAGAAAGGAAAAAAAACAAATCAAAATATGAAAAAAATGCAATAAATTTAGATGGTGAAAACCTGGTAAACATGCGCTATCTAAAAAGTGATCCCTTCCATCTATGAGATCACTTTGCACACCTATCCGCTCCATCGTATCCAATCTATCACTTCCTAGCTTATCCATTCCATCTTTTTCATCCATTGCTCTGAACCATTAGCATAAAATATGCATCTTACCAATAGTTATCAATCTTTGACATACTTGTCGTAGTCACTGTCTTAGATTTTATCATAATCAATCAATCTGCATCTGTATCCTGCCATGGTTAGGATCTTGATCAATTCATACATCCATAATAAATTTTTGTTTCCGCTGGGGGCAAAATCCTAATTCCTTTTGCTAAGTTGATCTTTTGAATCTTTGAAAATCCAAAACATTCAGAAAACTTAGAAAAACTAAAAACACCTAGGGTTTTGAAATAGATAACGAGCAACAAAGCAATGAAGATCAAGGCATCTTATGACAACTGAATCGTGAAACTCAAAAATCAAAGAATCAACCAACAAGTAATAAAGGATTATCAAAGATCATTCGTCAAGATGATTATATCAGTTAATGACCATTAGAACATGTGAATGACATGCAAGATTCAATGTTTATTTCTTGATTTTATTGCTAATCATGTACTCTATGCGACGCAAGGATGTCCATGACTAGATAAGCTATGATGAGGCATGATTATTTTCTTTGATTGTTGTCTATGGTTTATCTCTTACTAAAGTATGTACTTGTCTAAGGATATGATCAACAAAAGATCAAGGAGGAGGTTCTGAGTCATGCATGAAAGGGGATAATCCTTGTCTCTTCTGCAAGAAATACTCAGGTCAACTTGATTCATTATAACAAGTTGCTTTTATTAACTTGCTATATCAAAATCCATGTAAGAAAAACTCAGGTCATCCTAGATCATTATGACAAGTTGCTTGTATTTTCTTACAACATTTTAAAGCTCAATGATGAAATCAAGCACTGTTACAAGACAAGCATATGAAGAATGACAGTATCATTTTTAGTTAGATCATTTTATTAGCTCATTATTCATTTACATTATAAGAATTCAATGTCAGTTGCATCATAAGCATTTCATTTCATTCACAGATCAACAGTCATGAATAAAGATTGAGTATACTTGGACAGACAAAAACAATTTGCATTTGATCATTGTAGGTGTATTAATTTCTAGAATCATTTTTAAATCATCATCCATTTCATTTAGTTGCATTTTAATCATTGTATCGGTTTACATTCAAATAATTGCATTTCATTAATCATGTAGTGTATCATATTATTATTTGTATTATCATTTCATTAAAGATCATTTAGTTACATATTTGCACTTAGCTTCATAATCATTATAAGCATTGCATATAAAAAATCAAAAACATTTGAATAACATATTACATAATCATTCATTTGCATTCCCATATAGATCATTGCATTTGCATCATTTAAGTTAGTAATCATTTTCAGTTGCATCCAAGGTCATCAAAATCAAAAATCAAAAACATTTATCATTGCATCATCATATAAAGCATCATCGTAATGAAGAGAAAAGATCATAACATCATCCATATAATCAATGCATATAGGTCATCATCATATAGAGTAACATGCATAATAAAGATCATCATCATATAGAGTCCATGTCTGCATATAGATCATCATAAAAACAATAAAAGTCCAAGTATACATTGATATCGAATCAAAAGTACAAGTGCCTCATCAATACAAAGTCAAGTCAAGGATGTCTTGTACCACTACCACCTGACTTTGTCCATCTCTATGGCTGTAGGTGAGAAGATCCTCCAAATGCCTGTCTCACACGATCACCACTCCTCTAAGGAGGTCCCATGACTCCACCGCTACTAGTATCCATCCTCACAGCGGTATGATAGCTACCTAATCTTTGGCCCTCTGCGACTAAATCCTCATATAGTCATCACCAATGGGAAGTCTCCTTCCCGACCTGAACTAGTGCTCTAATAGTATCAGTTGAGAGAGTGTCTGATCCAACCCGCTGAATGTGATCAAGGAGGACCTGAGTATCCTATTGTCTCCTAACAGCTTTGTCTCTCTTTGTCATGAGTGTTTGTACATGTGCTCTAAGGTGATCTATCTGTGCTCTGAGACTATCCATGGTCTCTTGCTTTGGCACATCCTACTGTAGCACATGAACCCCAATCCCTTCCCTATCCACCTGTTGGAATCTCAGTCAAAGTAGCTCTCAAAACCTATCATCTAATGAGTAGAACATGATCCTCTGGATCCTCATCCTCTCCACCATGAGCTACAATAACCCTAGGGTTTGGCTAAATCTGACCAAAACCAATACCTCTCCCGCAACCCCCATCTAGTCTAGTCATCCTGCCTCCTCCTATAGAGGGCAACCCTCTTGGTGATCTCATCCTTGCCCTGCCAGTATCCCTCCCAATCCATCCAACCTCTTTCCCACCCATAGGAAACAGTCTCCCAATCCTGCCAACTGGTCCAAATGGTCCTCCATGGACTCTCAATCAACCTCCTTTTCGTCTGGGTCTCCTACCACCACCACCTCCATCTCCACCCTCATCTCCATCCCCTTTGGCCTCCTGAGCATCTCTAATCTCTCATCTCTATCTCCATCTCATGATAATCAGATCATCTAAATCATCATCCTCATCTCCTGAGATGGGAGGAGGATCTACTATATCGGTAATACAAGGAAATGGGTGTGCCAGTATGTACTGAGCATAATATGCAGTAACCCTAGGATCTAGAATGTGCAATCTCATATCATAAGCCACCCTAGCAGTAGCCAGAAACTCTGCATGTGCTATCTCAAATGACAAAGAAGGTCCCCAATCTCACCTATCTCTGTACCATCGTGCATATATCGTGACACCAGTAGGCATAGGCTGAATGATACCAAACTATCTCAGAATGTGACTAATCAACTATCTCTCAACAATGTATGGAGTCCGACAAATGAGATATCTACTCTGCATAATAAATGGTAATGTTTGTGCATCATCCATCCATGGCTCACAATCGATATAAGGTCTCCAAATAACACTATCTAATGAATCAAGAACCCAACGCCAATACTCCATCTTACCCAGCTTATGCTGAGTAAGGATACCTGCATACAGATAAACATATGGCTTCCTCTCACCACAAACTCTATGATGAATAGGCCGAGTAATAGCAATGTGCTCCCAGCACTAGATCTGCAAAAGTATGCATCCTGTCGACAAACTAGCACTCTCATCGAAAACAACCTGATGAAGATCATGATACAAATGAGAAAGCATACAAACACCCACACATATCGAGTCCGACACTGCATCGTGCTTTGAAGCATCACCCCACCCAACAACAAAACCTTGAGATCTCCTATCTGGACAGATGCATCCCCCAATCAAACCTGCAAGAATCATAGGGAGAGTCTTGTAATACATAATCATATCCTCCCATCGAATGTCTCCTCTCAAAATGTTGTCATCGCCAAATACGGCTCTACAAGCCTCTGTCCCTCCACGATCCTAAAAAATCATATTGAACTAACTCACCAGTCATTGGGATGTGGAGAATCCTGTAGACATCCTCAAGTGTCACACTAATCTCACCCGTGGGTAGGTGGAAAGTGTTATGCTCACTATGCCATCTCTTGGCTAACGTTGTAAATAATCCCCTATTATGGGTAATATCAGGCATTTATAACAAGTGGCGTAATCTGTAGGCATCTATATGTCTCACCTCTGCCTGTGTAAGCTCTGGCACTAAGTGTTGCATCACCAAGAATTTCTCCCAACAAGAGAATTCGATCATCAATCATCTTTCTATCAAATCAAAGAGATCGCTAATCTCTCACATCAACAATTGGTAAATCTTTTCACATGAAGCAAATCAAGATATCAAATCAATTTAAACCTATCAATCATGGTTTTCTATCAATCACTGAGTTCAATCAAACTCTTCTATACTCTTCATCAAAAGCTAAATCGGTTTCTTAGAGCTAATCTATCCAATCAAATCAAATCGATCAATCGTTTATCCTATCAATCAACATTATCAAACCAAACAATCAAGTACCTATTCATCACAATTGCGCATCAAAATGCCTAAATCTGATCATCAAAGTGAATTTTTACTATGAACAACATCAAACACATTCATCTAAAACAAAAGCGCTAATATTTTTAACAAAAGCGCTATTCTATTGAACACAGGCGCTTAACCACACATATGCGTGAACCTTTTTCATAAAAGTGCTAAACCTTCGAGCATATGCATGAAACAATCAAAAGCGTTGTCTTAAACATCAAACACGCAAACACTAAAAGCAAAAGTGCTAACGTAAATCACACATGCACTAACAAAATTAGCATATACACTAAAATTATCAAATGTGCTAACTTTACACGCAAAAGTGCTAACAAAGAAAATAAAAATGCTAAACATAATTGCCGAAAATAAAAAAAAATAAAAATAACCAAAAACGTGCTAAACAAATATGAAAAATCGTAGGACAAGTTGCAAAAACCTCGGGATAAGATACATACTAGATACCCATACTTAGGAGGTCATTGATAGCATCGAATGCGCTCAAATCGATGGTTCTCCAACGGGATCACCATTTTGCCACTTCACCAGGACAATTTCTTCACAAAGCTGACAAGGATGCAAATGAAATTAAAATAAACTTTGGTTAATTTTATATTTACTATTTGGAAGGGTAATTAATTTTTTTCAATGGGGCAATTATATTTTCTTTTCATAAATAAATCTAATTGACATACCTTTTCAATTATCGTGAGATCAATCACTTATCCAAAAAAAATTCAACAAATTCACAATCAATCTCCCGAGGTGGCACACAATTAGGGTTTTTATCTCCATCAGGCACACTATCGAGACTTGATTTAATCTTTGAAACAATATTGTCTCGACATCATTTCAAAGAGGGACAAAATGTATACACATAAAAATGGCTATGAGCAATTAAATAAATATTTTATGTTTATTTAATATTTATTCTTCTATTAAATAGTTAATTTGAAAAGATTAATTTATTTAATTCATTTCATGTCTTTCTATTAATTAATTTAATTGAAATATTTTATTAATTAATTCATCTATCCTATTCCTCTAATTAATTAAATATCTAATATTTAATTATTATTCTGATCAGTTAATTAAATATCTAAATATTTAGTTATTTCCTCCAATCATTTGAATATCTAATATCTAATGATTATTCTTCTATCATATAGTCTCAAATAGTAAATAATTTCTAAATTATTTAATCCCTTATCCAACTCACCTTCCATCTCCACTTCATCTTCCCTTTGCCAACTCATCAATCATGTGGCTAAAGATATTAATATTTCTTAAATATTAATTCATCATTTATATTCAACCTCCAAATTTAATGAAATATTGTGTACGTACACATATTTCTTAAATTTTCTTCTATATTATCTCCAACATCCCTACATCTTAGGAAGGACTTGAGTCCACTTGTCATCTCATGCCTAAATATTCTCCAACCATCCCTAGATTCCCTCTGTCAGCAACCTAGTCAAGGTGAGATGAGTGACACTTGTCTTCTCCTTCCCCCTTCCTCTCAACCTTCACCTTTGCTCACAACCATCCAAATCTGTAGATCTGATCATGACCGTTGATCTGTGCCACATCATCTTATCCTCTCAAAGTCTATACAATCAAGAGTTTTAGTTGTGAAAGAGTTAGTCTTCAAGTGATTTTTCAAGATAATCATTTGTGAAAACTTATGCATCTGTGAGTTTTAATCTTGAAGTAATTTAACATTATCATTTAGCATTTCTCATTTTAGCATAATCATTTAGTATTGCATAGCATAGTATCAGTTCACTATCAGTTATTAGTCCATTCTTCATATGTCATCTTGGAAGCTATCAATGCTTGTCTGAGAGCACACCATCTGCAACTAGGAACAGTGGAGTTAGGACACAATGAGATTTAAATAATGAAGGTAAAAATAATTTTTTTATTTATATGTATTTCATGTAGTTTCATTGGTTGAGTTTGGATTTCCTGTAGCATTTCTTTTGTATTTTGTGAAGCTAACATGTTGCAGGTAGTATTCTGATGATGAAATTCAAGTTGACACATTTATAGTTAATGATATATTGTCAAACTTGATCTTGTAATCATTGAGCTACTTATCATGTTTGAAGCTAATGTTTCATGCTCAAGCAAAGAAATAACTTGCAGTCTTTGTGTTGTTTTTACCTTCTACGTTTGTGCATTTAAGGTGAAGTGTATATTGAAGTCTTTGAGCTACACTTCATCTTTGTTCTTGTAGCTTTATAGGAAGTCATAGAAGGTCTCTAAGCTTTCATGAGCTTCTTGGTTTTATTTGAAAGTTTATTGTAAGAAAGAATCATCTATTTATAAAGTTTGATAAGATAGTGATAAAAAGAAGACTTTGAGCTTTATTATTACTTTCCCGTCCCAAAGTTATTTTTTAGAAAAAGGGAGAAATAGGAGGCTTTGTACTCTTATGGACACTTTAATTCTAAGTTAGCATAGATTTTATATCATTGCAAATAAGAAGTGTTTTCAACCTTAGCAAAGAAAATTCATTCTAAATAGAGAATTGGGTTAATACTTACTTTGAAAAAAGAGAGTAAAATAATTTTGTATCATCCTGGATTAGTATAAAGTTGGTAGATAGGATATAGTTTGCAGTACAAAGGGGGACCTTACCTTATAAGGAGGGACCATATCTTGCCTTCTGAGATATATTGTCTCATGTATTGTGGTGAAACCCACATTTTGTAAGATCTCTCGAGTTAACAAAATTTTCACCCAACAAAATGATATATTGATGAAGCACATGAGCATGTAGAAATTTATACTATGTTGGATCTTCATTGAGATCATCAAAAATTTAGTTCAGCTTCTAAAAGAATCCCTTATCTTTTTTGTAGTTGTAATGGGTGGAAAATTAGGAATTAGGGTTTAAGATAATAAAAGCACTAATAAGACAAATTCACCCATTACATTGAAAGAGGAGTGAACCTAATAGATCTATCTAGAATCCAAATAAGGAAAGGGCTGAAATTCTAATTACATTCATTGGTTGGGGGTGGTAATCCTCTTAATTAGTTGAATTTGAAATGTAACTGTGAAATTAGGGTAAAACCATGGATAATTGAAGTCAGCTGTCAAAAATAGACTGCTACAGGTATCCCACGGAGCCACAAACTGAGATCTAAGAAATGAAAGATGTTTAGAACCTATTCCCAGAATTTCAACCTGATTTTTCAAGACTAAGTAGTACGAATTCGCCCTGGTCCTCTGGATTTTCCTCCATCAAAAGCTAAACTTATTTATTGTTGTCAATTCTGCCAGAATTCCTGAGTAGAATTCTTGAACCTACTTGCACACAAAAAGAGAGGGAAAAATGTTAGGGATGGGGGTTTGATCTTAGGGGTTTGCCTTAGGTCAAACCCTGGTTTAGGAATTATCCTTGAAATTGAAATGGAAATTGCTGCAAAATGCTTTCATTTCGAAGGAAAGGCTGGATCTAAAAAAAAAAGTGTTGATAAATAAAATGTACCTTGATTAAGTTGTGTTTGATCCTCATGAAAGGGTATTAGGACTACTTGTAAAATGCCTTCAAGGAATATTGATCATGAATGTCATCTTGAATGGACAAACTTGACTTTACTTTTGCTCCAATGCTTGATGAATGACTAATTGCTTGCTCACTTGAATTTGCTAAAGTGTAATTGAGATCTTGATTCCGGTTCATTAGGTTTCAAATGAGAGGGGTAGACCTCTGTTTATACTTGACTACCCTAAAATTAGTTGAATTTTTGGAAGAGGCCGAGACAGGGTCAAATTTCTCACTCACTTAAAGTGACCATTATGGGGATCCAAAATGGGTATAAATTAGGAGGACCAAGGCACCAAATGCCCTAGTCCTAAGAACCAAGACTCTAGCATGAGGGGGAGATAGTGAAGGTGATGAAAATGAGAAGTTAATAGGTGGTGTGAACATAATTAGGACAAACACCAAGCATTGGATGCCAAAGCACCATAGTGAGGTGTAGGTGAGGATTAAATTATATGCGGATACAATTTGTGATGCTACAAAATTATATACAAGTGGTAAATCATTAGGATTAAGTATTGCACAACTTGCAAGTCCTAGTTCTAAGTTTATTACAATCATTAAATATTTTAGAAATTCTATAAAATTATGTGCCCATATTGAAAACAACATTCTAGTTGGAAAGAATCTTGATATTCCTTAGTTGGAACTACCCAACAATTTTTATGGGTCTAATGAAAATTATAAGAATTTATTGAATAGATAGTTGCCAAGTGTATAATGACTAGCACATTTTACCAAATAAATATGCATACTTTTAAGAGGTGTGTATGTATAATTATGCCCTTATCATGGAGTACTTAAGAGTTGATTTTTTGGAGGAGTTTCTCTTGGATAAGTGTGTACAATTTCATGTTAGATCAATTTCACTATGACTTGAATTGTGTTTTCTAGCCAATTATTTATAGGAGCCATTGGTGGTTTCTTGGGTCTCTAAATTCTATATAATTAGGGAGTGAAATGGAGATTGTATGGATACTTTATGAAGGGTTATGGTATTAAAATTGATCTAGAAATAGAGTGTCAATATCTATTGAAACATTGTAACATAGAGGGTATATTGTAACCTATTTGAAGAGTAATAAATTTATACATATTGTTGCCATTTTGATGATGTTTTAATTGTCATTGATGGACACACAGTTTCTTGATGTATGAGTTATGCTCAACCGGTAATTGTTCCAATCGGTATTGTGTATTATTGAATAAATAGTCTTTAGACTATTGATATTTTGCAGAAGATGGTTTACCAGTCACAGATTGACTGAAGATCCGAAGTGGTATGAAGACCCCAAGCGGTTCGAGGATCTCAAGTGGCATGAAGGACCCAAGCGGTAGTTAACTTTTGATTGGAACACTATGATCTTTCAGTCTTCATTTTTGACAACCAGTAATCAGTATATTGTATTAACCGGTATATATCTGTGATGAGTTACCAACCGGTATTATTGTAATGTGTGATGAGTTATCATCCACCGACACTTTGGCGGTGTGTTTGTGTCGTGTTACCAAATGTGTCTAGATGCACTATACCTAGGAACTTGTAGTCTAATTCTATTGGACCGACATGAAATCAGATAAGGACATCATGTCTAGGGTTTGCATGTATAAGACAGAATAGAAAAGGTTATGTGTGATCATTGAAGAGAAGATTAGGTCTGTGTGAAGAGATAGAGTGTGGATATATTGAAGATTGAAGAAATGTTGAAATGCATTAACAAGGAGCTGTCAAGGATCTAATTAAGCATATTGTGCTAGCATCTAGATCATTCACTTTTTGATTACTCACATCTTTGACAAGTCTAAAACCCTTAACCGGGTAAGCCCAACAAAGCCTTTGTAAATCCTCTAACAAGGTGGTTCACAACTATGGATCTGAAATCCTTTAACAAGGTAGTCTTTAACAGGACTTATCTCCTAATAGAGATCTAGATTCCTAACAGGATCTATTCTAGTGAAGAACATTGTATGACCTTAAACGGTCTGGTTACTATTCTGCAGATAGTTACTTGTGAGTTTCTGCTCACCGTGGTTTTTCCCATTTGGGTTTCCACATCAATATCTTGTGTTATGATGATTGTGCTCTTGTGGGTGAATTCTTTATTTGCTATTTGGTTTACACTTATCTTAACCAGTTTATTAGTGAATTTGTTGCACTAGTTATCTGCTAAAATGTTTAAAGGATTGATTACAATATTTTTTGGTATACTAATTCACCCCCCCTCTTAGTATTCATCGATTGGTATCAGAGCCAACCTTTCTATAAGTCTAACCACTTGGAAGGAGATATGGGGGAATATAGTGTGAAGGAACTTACTTATCATCTCACTCAGACTGAGAGAGCCTATGATGAACTCAAAGTCAAGTATAAAGCCTCTTTGGCCAAAAGAAGAGAGCATGCTGAAAAACTGATGGAGCTTACTGAAAATATCTCTTCTGATGAAGCAGACATGGACGCCCTAGTTGAAGAAGTTGAAAAACTAAATGAATCAAAAGCCAACTTGAGAAGGGAGCTGGGAGGACTGACTATCAGAATATGTCGAGATCTTGAGAACATAAGGAAAGCTAAAGATTTGGTAAAAGACAAAAATCATGAGATTTCCAAGTTAAAGCAAGAAATCGGTACCCTTACCACTCATCTCCAGGAGAGTAAAGTGGAAAAAGAAGAAATGCAAGGTGAACTAAACATGGCGATTTCTGAGAATGCAACCTTGATGGAATCCAATACTGCTATTTCCAAGGAACTTACTGAGTCAAAGGAGATACTTGCCAAATTCAATCAGAGTACTGCTAAGCTAGAGCAAAAGCTAGAATCGACAAAGCCAGTAAAGAATACCACTGGCTTTGGTTTCTCTAGATATGAGGAAGGTGAGACCTCTAGAATAAAAGTTGAAGCATTAAAGAAGCAACTGATATCCAAAGGAAAAGGTAAGCATAAATTTAAACCTGTTGGCTTTAATTGTCTCAAAGAAGGACATGTTGCCAATGTGTGTAGAAGCAAGTCCTACAACAATTTTCCTTATTTTCAAAATAATATGCCTAGATCCAATAGATTCAATGGAAATTGTTATACATGCAACAAGTTTGGGCATAGAGCATTTGAATGCAGGTCGGTTTTGCACAACATTGAGAGATATCCTCCAAGGAATCAAGGAGTTATTCCGGAACTTTCTGTGAACTAGAATCCCAACCGGTACAATACCTATGACCATTGGTCGGGTGGTTATCAAGTGGCTACTAGTTGGAGAGAAACTTGTTTGATTAGTCATGGCAATGGTCACACTACTGCAACATGTAGAAGGAAAAATGGAAGTATGAATAACGGACCATGGAGAACACCTGGAATGATATGCTATCATTGCAACAAACCGGGACACACTGCCAGAACTTGCAGACTGAGAAAAAACCTATCGAGTGATATACCGATCACTCTAGAAGGTAAGATTGATGTTGAAACCATTCAGGTGGAAATGAATAAAACTTAGAAAAATAAATCAGAAGAAGAGTCACGAGATGAACTTGCTTCTGCACCTAGTGTGGAAGTCTCTGAATTGGCAAATTGAGCTTCAGAAAAGCTTAGGGGGAACATCTCGGTGAAATATTTTGAACCCCTAGTTTATATTGGTAAAGACCTTTATCGGTATATGTTGCTTGTCAGCCAGCAGAAGATTTGAAGTGGTAAAAGTCAAAATTAGGGTTTGTACCCTAGCAGTGATGCATTTATTATGGTAGATAAGAGTTTGTTTAAAAGGGTTTTCATCGTCATTTTCACTTATCTGTTTACGAAAGAAGAATCTTCAAGAGTAGAGAAACCAGAGAAATTTGTTTAGCATTTGGAGAAATCATGTGCAAAATATTGCAATCATCTTCAAGCAATCAGTGAAGAACACTAAGCAGTGAACTAGCAACCGAAGTGGTGTACTGTGCGCGATATTGGAAAACCTAAATTTCAGATTGTGAAGGTATTTTTCTGCAATTCTTTCTTATCATTTGGTTATGGCTTCTACATCACATTCTAGTTCTAGTGCACCTGAAGATACACCTGAGTTTCTTCAAAAGAAAATGAGATACAATGCCCTATCTCAAAATCTCGTTGGAATCATTGTCAAGGGAGATATTTCAAGGTATATAGATTGTAAGTTGGAAGACCTAGGATCCCTAGTAATTCACTCGTAGATAAGTCTGTTCTGTGGAGATGACAAGAAGATCAAACCAGAGTATAGCATCCTTAAGAAGATGAGACTACACAATGTGGTATACTTTCTGGAAGAATTTACAGAAGAACATATTCGCATTATCCTCAGCAAAGTGCATGGTGACAAGATGTATCTCGAGCGGACCCATGACATCACACTGAAAGTGATTCATGTCGTCACTGGATTCTGACCAATTCTATGGAAGGTCACCAAAACTAAAATGACAGAGCTCACCAGTTCTGTGAGTGACCAACGGGAAATGACCATCATAATCATTTTTGATGATCTGGTAAAATATGCTTGCATGGTGATTGGTTACAGGATATTTTATGCCAGTAGAATGAATTTTGCTCCTGCTGCTGCAGAGAATGCTGCTTACAAGATGATCAAGGAAGATACTAAATATGACCTATGTACCTGCTTACAGAAACAATTATTGGTGAATCTAAAATCCATCAAACATGACAAATCACTGAGGTTCAAGTTTGGCCAACTTTCGGTCGGTCTATTCTTCTATTTTCAAGGTTATTTCCCTGGAGTAGGTGATGTTCAATGGTCTACTAACCTACCGGTTTCCAGATAGATTAAGGAGAGTCTAAAAGAAATGGGAATTGCATATCCTGAGGTTCTAAATAAGTATTTTGATGAATTCAAATGAAAGATGAGCTAGAGAATGACGATATCTGGTGATATTGTGAAGAAGTATGAAGATGACATATGCTTCACAATAAGGATAGATGAGTGCATAATAGAAGTTGTGGAACCTAGAAAGGAAGTAGTTGGCCCTATGGGGTATGAAGTGGTGAATGACATATTGATCGGGTATGCCTCTACCCTACTTGCCTCACCACTGGATGCAAAGAAGAAAAGAACGGGTACCTACTTGGAGAGGGTCACACCGATTAAGGAACTGAAGCAGAAAAAGGGCAAAGCAGTGCCATCGGTATCTGCACTGGTTACATCTGCCAGTCCGAAAGTGACCAAGCGATCACTAGCCAAAAAGAAACCTGAGATTATTTTGACAAAAGTATTTGAGAAGAAGTGAAAATCCCAGAATCACTCATTGGAGGCAGAAGACACTGAACCAGAGGTTCAAATAAAGAAGACAAGGCAATCAAGCAAAAAGCCAAAGTCTACTGGTAATGTACCAGCAACTTCTGCATCGATAAATATAGATATTTCTTCTTATAAACCAATGACACATTGTCAGAGGATAATAAAGAATATTAGGAGGAAAGTGCTTGATGACTTAAAAGAATATTTTGATGACTTTAATGATAGTGAGAAAGAGGAGGTAGAACAAGAGGTCATTAAATATTTATGTGTTAATGATGGTCTACTTCTGAGATTAAATCTATTACTCCAAATTCTTTGTATAATTATTTGGATAATAAATGGCACATTTCCATTGAAAGAGAACAAGAGATTAGAGAGAAAAATTTTGCACAGTACTTTCGTGATGCTTCAAATTCTGAGTTATTTGAAATTATGGATAAGAACAAAGACATATTCTTTATGAGAAGGAGGTGACTCAGGTTACTAGAAGGTAAAACTTCTAAAGTAGAAAAGGATACACACATACATGTTCAAGCTGCTGTCAAAAAGCACCGAGTATCTGAAGCCGCTAGGCAGGATGACCAAGAACCTGACCTATCCTCAGACAAACCGGATGAGATATTTGATAGTCAAGGTGAAAGAGTGATAGAACAAATTGACCCGATTGATGTTGATGCATTAGATAATGAGGATGTCACTCCTGACAAAGAAAAATCTACGAAAGATAAACATGACAAAGAGAAAGTAGAGAAAGAACAAGTGGAAAAGAAAAAGAAAGAAGAAAATAAGAGAAAAGAAGAAGAGAAGAAGAGAGAAGAAGAGAGAAGAAGATAAGAGAAAAGAATAAGAGAAGAAGAGAGAAGAAGATAAGAGAAAAGAAGAAGAGAATAAAAAGCGAGAAGAGGATAAGAAGAAGGAAGAAATGGAAAAGAAACAAGAAGAGGATAAAAAGAAAGAGTCAGAGAAGAAGAAAGAAGAAGAAAAGAAAAGAGAAGAGTGGAAGAGGAGAAGGAAGCAGAGATCAATACCAAAGAAGGAGGGTAGACTCCTAAGGCAACTGGTGATCAAACCAAGAAGGTTGATTCCACTAGTCCTATTGATCTAACTCTTGCATGTCTGACTCAATCAGCAAATGAGTCTGAGCTACTTCGAGGCATCAAACTCGCATAGGAGAGACTAGAAGAATTGTGGAAGAAGAAAGAATAGGATGTCATACAAATTGCAGTTGACATCCTTACCAGTCTAATTACTGGTACTAACCTCCCTAGTACTAACTCCTCTCTATTCAAGCTCAAACTTCTTTGTACTATATTAGAGGACCAGGTACAATGCTTGGAAGATGTTGCTCAAGCAACTACAAGAAAGAACCATGAAAAGGGACTCAATATTGCCTTAGTCAAGCAAATTAATGAACTCAGGACACAACTACTGAAGCAACAGAATGATATCAGTGTTGCTATGGGTAAGGGTAAAGCTCAACTCCAATCGGAGTTATAGGAATATATCAGCAACTTCAAGATTCTCTATGATTTATTCATTGCCTATGAACAAACTGTTCATCATTTTCAGCGTCAGACTGCCAAGATGGACCTAGAAATCAGCAACCAGACTCAAGATTTGTAGGAGCTTCAACTGCTCCTATTACGTAAACTGTAGGTTCTTCAGAGATGTTTTCTCAACTTGGAAGCCATCATGGTAACTCAAGAGCTGGGTACCATCGATGCAATGGAAGAACTGGCATTCCAGATGAAGACTGAAAGTGAGGTTGCTACCTCATTACTTGAGTCATGGACATTGGACATGAAAACTTTTGTGCAGAACTTTAAATTTGTTTTTGAGAAATTTCATTCCTTATTGTCATGAACATCTACTCTATTTTATCATATAAGGAAAAAGGGGTTACTTTGCATTGCTTTGTCATTGTTGGCAAAGGGGGAGTAGTGTACATTAAAATTTTGGTGAATGGTACCATTTCATGCACTTACTTGTATTTTTTGCAAAAGGGGTAGTGTATATGCTTAGGGGGAGTAATTTTGATTGTAGCATCTTTTGTGTTATTGGTAAAAACACTTAGATGTCAAAGTTTTCCTAAGTGTTTCCATCAATGTCAAAGGGGGATATTGTTGGAATTTTGATGATGTTTTGATTGTCATTGATGGACACACACTTTCTTGATGTATGAGCTATGCTCAACCGATAATTGTTCCAACCGGTATTGTGTATTATTGAATGAATAGTCTATAGACTATCAGTATTTTGCAGAAGATGGTGTACTAGTCACAGATTGACTGAAGATCCCAAGCAGTATGAAGGCCCCAAGCAGTTCGAGGATCTCAAGCGGCACGAAGGACCCAAGTGGTAGTTAACTTTTGATTGGAACACTACAATCTTCCAGTCTTCATTTTTGACAACCAGTAATTGATATATTGTATTAACCGGTATATATCTGTGATGAGTTACCAACTAGAATTATTGTAATGTGTGATGAGTTATCATCCACCGACACTTTGGCGGTGTGTTTGTGTCATGTTACCAAATGTGTCTAGATGCACTATACCTAGGAACTTGTAGTCTAATTCTATTGGACCGACATGAAATCAGATAAGGACATCATGTCTAGGGTTTGCATGTATGAGAGACAGAATAGAAAAGGTTATGTGTGATCATTGAAGAGAAGATTAACTCTGTGTGAAGAGATAGAGTGTGGAGATATTGAAGAATGAAGTAATGTTGAAATGCATTAACAAGGAGCTTTCAAGGATCTAATTAAGCATAGTGTGCTAGTATCTAGATCATTCACTTATTGATTACTCACATCTTCGACAAGTCTGAAACCCTTAACTGGGTAATCCCAGCAAAGCCTTTGTAAATCCTCTAACAAGGTGGTTCACAATTGTGGATTTGAAATCCTTTAAGAAGGTAGTCTTTAACAGGACTCATCCCCTAACAGAGATCTAGATTCCTAAGAGGATCTGTTCTGGTGAAGAACATTGTATGACCTTAACCAGTCTAGTTACTATTCTGCAGATAGTTACTTGTGAGTTTCTGCCCACCATGGTTTTTCCCATTTGGGTTTCCATGTCAAATATCTTGTGTTATGGTGATTGTGCTCTTGTGGGTGAATGATTTGTTTACTATTTGGTTTGCACTTATCTTAACCAGTTTATTAGTGCATCTGTTGCACCGGTTATTTGCTAAACTGTTTAAAGGATTGATTATAGTATTTTTTGGTATACTAATTCACCCCCCCCCCCCTTAGTATTCATCACATACTTTTAAAGTAGGGGTTTTCCACTAAAATGGTTTTATTACCTAATATGTATTGTGTTTGTTGGAAATTGACATTCAATGGATTCATTTTGTTGTCATCGATGGCAACAAGATCTGATGGAATTCATAAACCCACACTAGGAAGCATATACCAGCAGATATCGGCTTTGGAGCATTAAGGGCTACACCAACACTGACACAGACACCGGCATCAATACTTCATTGGAGGTCGACATCAAGGAGGATTTACTTAATAAATGATTTTGTAATTATTGTCAAGGCCGACATTGAATATCTTTTGTAAATGTATTGTAAGCCGACATAAGGCATATTATTTGTAATAGGTATATAGGTCAGTCTGCTAGGTTATTTTTGATATGATGAGACACATAAAATGTTTGGATATAGAAGAATATAGAAGAGCTATATGATGTGAAATATATGTATGAAGATCATGTTGTATACGAATGTTATATCATGCAATGATCTATAGATACCTTGGAAAGCATTCTTGGAGGAGAAGTAATACCGGTAAAGGGTTTATGAACCTATACAGAGCAGAGTCAGAATCATAACTCTCTTTGGCATAGCAGATACATTCTTGAGTCCATTTTCAGTAATATACTTTACCAGAAAGCTTGTAGTTAGTGAGGCTCTTTAGTGATGAGAAGTATGTTCTAGGTAGTGTGCCTTCCTACATGTGTAGGCCCCTATTATATATAATATCTTTTCATATGGCTAGTGAACTGATATTGTGGGTCACAAATCCCACTGTGGTTTTTCCTCATTGAGGTTTTCCACATATAAATTTTATGTGTTATGGTGTTAATTTATGTGGATGGTTTATTTACTTCTTGTTATATGCATTTGTTTACCGGTTTATATATGCAAGGTGTAAAAGGATAAAAATTGTTCATACCGGCAGAACACTGATTCACCCCCCCCCCCCTACTCTCAGTGCTCTTGGATCCCAACAATTGGTATCAGATCCTGGTACCTCGAAAGAAGTTTAATAGCTTGAGGAAGATCCTGAAACTAGAACCTTTGAACATGGCTATGGAGAAGCAACTTTAGATGGCCCTTGAGGATTATGATGTTGAAAGGATGAAGAACTTGAAATTGCAAGAAGAATTGAAATTTGCAAATGAATTCATTCTTATCCTGCAAGAAAGGTTATCATCTTCTCAAGCCAAGAGAAAAGAAATTTTGTAAAAACTGGATGATGAAGAGAAGAATGCTCTTAAGGAACAATGTCAGAAACAGAATCAAGCAAACATGCTCATGAAGAATGAAATTTAAGATCTGACTATGAGGTTATCAAAAGATATTGAGGATAGAAAGAAGAAGGAAGATAATCTTGTTATATCTCTAAAGAACAAATTTGATGAATGTGGCAGATTGACTCATGAGAATAATTCGTTGAGAACTGATTTGGCACACTCCTGAAACAATGAACAAGAACTTGAAAGACAAATAACTACTCTGAGAGATGATCTTACTACTACAAGTGAGTATAAAGAAAAGTTTAGGATCAGTGATGCACAGTTGGATGACTTCTTGAAAAGACAAAGATAGAATGATGATTCTAGAGGACTTGGATTTGTACAAGGTGAAAGATCTGGTACTGCAAATGAAGATCAAACAACTGGTATGCAGAACTCATCAGAACAGAGAAAACCGATAAGGCAATCTAGTGCTTATAAATTCAATGGTAGATGTTTTGTTTGCAATAAATTTGGGCATATGGCTAAACAATGTAGAAATAAAGAAAATCAAAACTACAATTTTGTTTCCACTCAATGCACAAAATGCAAGAAATATGGTCATAGATCATAAGATTGCAGAATGAATGTTAAATGCCATACATGTGGAAATTTTGGACATTTGTCTAATCATTGTAGGTCAAGAAATGATACCGGATATGTCAGAGCAATTCAAAAGAATAATGTTACATGATATGCATGAAACAAAATAGGTCATATTGCTAAGTATTGTAGAAGAAAGACTCAACTGACTAATAATGATAAAGATAATGAGAAAGGAAACAAAAAGGTAGATGAAATACAACAAGATCACACTAAGAGATGGGTTAGAAAATCTAAAGAACCAAGTGGAGATGGATCTATACTGGTAACTCCACCAGTAGAACAGATTATTCCTCCACCGACAGGAAATTCCATTGGTAACTGAGGCATAAGCCTTAAGGGTTGGCAAAATCATTGTTAAATTTTGCATAGTACCCTAGAAGAGACTTAAGGAGATTTGAAAGAGATCTCAAAAGTTGTGTTCATCATCGATCAAGGTTCACCCAACAAATGACTATGAAACCAGCATCCATGGGGTTGTTGGCGAAGCATTTATTACATAAAATTAGGGTTTTATTCACTAATAAAAGGAGGTAAGTGAATTCATTTTCACTCACCGAGAATTCAAGCATTCAAACCAAAGTAAAGGTGAGTTAAGAGAGAGAAAAAGCATTGTGAAAGGATTTCGAGTAGTTATCTGAAGCACTCAATCTTCCACTGGCATTCACTTTCAGGTATTTTTCGAAATGGCATTTGGATCTTCAGCTCCTAGTTTTATTACAAATCCCACCATTACCGAAGTCAAGGATAGGTTAAGGCCAATATTTAAGGAGGTTCCCGAAATTGCAAAAAAGGAAGACTCTGCGGGAGCATTTTCGAGGGTTCCTGACGGTGTAATGTATGTTGAAGATGTGAGGGCATACATTCACTGCACCTTTGAGGATTTGGGCATAGAGGATATCAAAAGCATGTATCAATCCCTGATACTGGGAGACTCTGAAACCATCAAACCAAAATACAATGCAATTGAGGATCTAGGGTTATTCTGTATTTTGTATATACCAGAATTCAAAGATGAGGTTATCAAATACATTCTGAGCAGGGTTCACAACAAAATTATTTGGATAGATAGGCCTTACATGATCATGAAGGAGGCTATTCAAGCGGTCACCGGCTTACCCAGGGTTGGACAAGAACCTGGCAAGAAAATTTCCAACACAGAAGATAAGAAAATCACCGGTGCTACACCTGATAATAGATCAATGAGGGTAAGCACAATCACCGACACAGATATAAATTTTGCAAGCATGATAATAGGTTACAAGGTAACTCAATCCAACTAATTGAATTATGTTGCTAGTTCATGCATTCGTGTTGCATATCAGATGTTGAGGAATAATGTGAAGTATGATTTATGTGAATGGATGAGGAGTGAGTTAATGTTAAACCTTGGTAAGATTAAAGGAATCAAGAAATGCACTTTTAGATATGGAAACTTGATTGTTTGTTTAATTCTTTACTTCCTAAATGAGCTACCCGGTCTAGGGAAGAAGCATTGGGCTCATGACATATCGGTAGGTATGCATATCAAGGAAGCAATCACCAGTCTTGGTACCAACATAGATCAGAAACTTTGGGGGTATTTTAAGACATTTCAAGAAAACATGAGGCAAAGGGAGATAATTTCAAAGAACATTGTGGAGAAGTATTCCACTGATATCTGTTTCATAGCAAAAACTGATGAAACTCTTATGGAAGCAGTTGAACCTAGGCAAATATGGATTACTAAGCTTGGATATGAGGTGGATGATAGAATTTTTGAACTCTATGCAAAGATGTTGTTAGATGCCCCATTAGATGATAAGACATAGCACTTTGGTACAACAGGAGAGAAGGCTCTTGAAGTGAAAACTCATTTTAACAAGAAGAGAAGAGAAGAAAATAGAAAAGATGTCTGCATATGTACAAGATGTGATTTATAAGATAGGCACTCAACTAGGTTCTAAATCCAAACAGGCAGCTAAACCGGCAGAGGTTGGTACTACAGAAGTGAAGAAGCCACAAGTTAACATTTCCCCTATCACTTCTGATTCTGATTCTGAGGATAATGAACCTCTGGCTTTTAAAAGGGTACAAAGGAAGAATGTGGTAAAACCACTGGTAGAGCCGAAGAAGGCAGAGCCTAGGAGGAGACTTGTTAGAAAGGCAACTAAGCCTACTGCACCTCCACCACCGGCAAGGAAGCCTATGCAAAAGAGGAAACCAGTCACACCGGCAACAACAAGCAAAAAGAACAAGGGTGATGATACTAGAACCGGTAAGATCACAATGACCTGTGTTGAGCTTATGGATGAAATTACAAAAGATGGAATATTGAAAAATGTATCAAAGTATTATGAAGATTTAGAAGTGAATGAGAAAAATGAACTAGAAGAGGCTATTTTGTTGTATATAGAAATTTATAAGAAAGACCTAGTTGAAATCTTGAAGGAGATACCTTTATCCTTGTATAGTAAGCTTGAGGCTAGGAGACTTGATGTTGTCAAGAGAGATAGGGAGATCAAAGAAGTTGCACTTTTGGAATTGTGTGGTGTTGTAAATAATGAAGAAATGAAAAGATGTATAGACACTGCAAATAAGACTATTTTCAGTAGCAAATCCTGATAGATAAGCCTTATGATGGGGAGAGTAAATGAGGTGATAAATAAGACAAGTAAGGGATGGACCAAATTCTTTCAGAAAACCTAGAATTTCTCACATCTCAAGAATAATTTGCAAGGGTAACATCTTCCACCATTCCTGACAAATCAAAAGGGAAGGGTATTTTGGGCAGTTCAACTCCAATTTTGACACAACCGACAGTAACTATAGATATTCAGACACAACTGGTAGCTAAGGAGAGTGTATAGTCTGTATAGGACACTAGAAATATTATGGATAATACTCCACCAACAGTAACCGACACTACACCAAGTGGTGAAGCTACCGGTGCAAAAGAGGATGAGATGGACAAGGTAAAAGCAACCGAGTCCATACTGGCAGGTAAAATTGATTCCCTAGCGAAGGTTTTGGCAATTGACACTTCTCAGGTTCAGAAGAAATCAGTCTCTAAGTTGAGTTCAACTAAATTAATGATGATGGATACTCAGAAATTACTAAAGAAAGGTACTGCAGATAAAGGAATAATTGATCAATTGGTCTCAATATTGCATAGACTAATACCTGACTATCAGATTGAAGATGGATAAAGCCCTTCCAGTAAGATCAAGACTCTAACAGAGCATATCTCTAACAATTTTCAATCTCTAAGGTAGATTGCAGACCGATAGGCTTTGGATAATTTCACAGCAGCAAAAAGAACAACTTTTGATAAGATTATAGAAACAGAGAAGAAGACAATTGAGGAAAAACTTATTCCTATTGAGGTTTGTTTAAAAAAATGTACAAATATCTACAGAGTGTGTTGTAACATAGAAAGTCTTATGGCTAATGTAGATAGCAGATTGAAAGAGTTATATGATAAGATGGCTAAAATTGCCAATTCTTTTGATGGATTCACTGCACTAACCACATCTGTTGATGGACAAATTTTGTCCTTAGAGAACCAAATTTTTGCTTTTGAGAAGGAGAGAGATAAAATCATGCGAAGAGAAAGAAATCTAAGAGGATTGGGAAGTCCTAGACTAGATTCATTGGGTGTTCATAAGAAAGAGTGCATGGACATGATAGCTAAACCCACACCAGTAGATATCCAAGAGATGGAAACACTTGCCCACTTACTAAGTGGATTTGCATCTATTTCTGATACTTTCAAATCTGGCTAGGATACATATCTTCAGTTATTGCAAAAGGCATACCCGGAAATCTTAAAGATGGCTAAGCTCCAGTGAAACTAACAATATTTCTTTATTCTTTCAATTATTTCACCATTCTTTGGCATTAATGTAAAAGGGGGAGTATGTACATATGTGAAAAATATTAGTGAAAAATATCAGAGAAACACATTGGAAGGATATCAGTTGGAGTGTATTGCTCAAGGGGAGCATACTAGCAGGGAATCCATTTTTCACATGAGTGTTGCCGTCAATGCCAAAGGGGGATATTGTTGGCAACTGACACTCATTGGATTCATTTTGTTGTCATTGATGGCAACAAGATCTGATGGAAGTCATTAACCGGTACTAGGAAGCATATACCAGCAGATACCGACTTTGGAGCATTCAAGGCGGCACTGGCACCAGCATCGGCACCGACACCAGCATCAATACTTCATTGGAGGCCGACATCAAGGAGGATTTACTTAATAAATCATTTTATAATTATTGTCAAGGCTGACATTGAATATCTTTTGTAAATTTATTATAAGCCGACATAAGGCATATTATTTGTAATAGGTATATACGCTAGTCTGTTAGGTTATTTTTTATATGATGAGACACGTAAAATGTGTGGATATATTAGAATATAGAATAATTGTATGATGTGAAATATATGTATGAAGATCATGTTGTATGTGAATTTTATATCATGCAATGATTTATAAATAGCTTGGAAAGCATTCTTAGAGCAGAAGTAACACCGGTAAAGGGTTTATGAACTGGTACAAAGAAGAGTCAGAACTGGAACTCTATTTGGCATAGCAGATGCATTCTTGAGTTCATTTTCAGTAATTTAATTTAGCAGAAAGCTTGTAGTCGGTGAGGCTCTTTAGTGATGAGCAATATGCTCTAGGCAGTGTACCTTCTTGCATGTGCAGGCCCCTATTATATGTAATATCTTTTCATATGGCCACTCAACTGATATTGTGGGTCACAAATCCCACTGTGGTTTTTCTTCATTGAGGTTTTCCACGTATAAATTTTGTGTTATGGTATTCATTTATGTGGATGGTTTATTTACTTCTTGTTATATATTTATTTATTTTTTGGTTTATATATGCATGGTGTAAAAGGATAAAAAATGTTCATACCGGCAAAACACTGATTCACACTTCCCTCTCAGTGTTCTTGGATCCCAACAATGTTTAGTATCATTATGCTTAATTATTTTATGTCTATCTTTCTTACATTGTTTCTCTTTAAATCAAGTAGGAAATAGGTTTTTTTTTTTATGGTGAACATTCCATGTTTGGATGATTCATCTCTATTTACTAGTTCTTTCTTGACGATGAATATTACATGATTTATTTTTGAGGATATTTTTGTTGGCAAATGCACACTTCAATGAGAAATTGTAGGCGATTGAAGGTATTGTCATTGATGGCAACCTTAAAATCCTAGGGCACCGATAGACACCAACATAGGCATAGACACTGGCACCGACACCGACAAAGATGTTTATCGACACCATGGTCGACAGGATTTTGTTTATTGTATTTTGTATTTAATTATAAAATCTTTTTGTAAGCCGACAAGGTGAATTGTATTAGGACTCATATAAGTATGAGATATTGTAAATAATTTGTATGAAGCGAAAAAATGCATGGAAGGAATGTAATAGGTAGATGTGAATATTAAGGTAGATTTTGGATTAGGGTTTTGAAGTTGTATGAGCTTAAACTGGTACTGAACTTGGCATAGCAGATCCTGAACTGAAGTAGTACATGACATTGGATTTACTTAATCCACTTTTGTAAGTCAGTGAGACTTCCTTTTTGTATTTAAGCAGTGAGATTTAGGCAGTTGGTCTTCCTGCATGTGCAGGCCCCTATTGTATCAGTAATATTCACTTATTGGCCAGTGAGCGAATATTGTGGGTCACAAATCCCACCGAGGTTTTTCCCATTTCGGGTTTCCTTGTTAAAAATATTGTGTTATAATGTGCTTTCTATGCTGTGTTTACTGATCTTATTTACTGCATTATTTCTGGTTTACCGGTACACTGCTTTGGCATGCAATTCATTTAATAAGTTTAGAAAATCCTCTAACTAGTTAGATACTGATTCACCCCCCCCTCTCAATATCTTTGGGAATCCTAACAACTTGAGGAAGATTCTGACACCGGTATAGATGGGAAACTTGAGAAAGCGATTGGAAACAGCTCTTGCAGATTATGATGTAGAAAAGTTGAAGAATATGAAACTTGAAGATGATCTGAAGGCTGCACAGGAAATCATTCAAGGACTTCAGGAAAATCTCACTATTTCTAGGAACAAAAGAAGAGAGCTGTAATGCCCCACCAGGAACCCCGAAGGCAAACCCACAACAAGGGTGAAACAATTTTTTTTTAAAAAGTATAAACATCATAAGTGCATTTACACAACATGCACGATAACACAAGAAAAAGACTTACACCAGAATTCCTTAAGGGTTACCAACGAAGAATTAACTTCAAGAACAAATTCCACAAAATCATAAATCCACATATGCATCATTAACTCAATGATCACAAGAAGCCATAAGCAAATAAAGATTCATCAAAGAAAGATTGAAAGGATACAATATAGTTTCCACTTCAATAAGCATTTACTAACACCATCAAGGAAATTGATAAAAACATCCCAATATAGGATTACATTGCTCTTCTAATACATAGCTTCTTAATAAACATATACGGATAGATCTCATCCAGTTACAAGGCTACATAAGATCAATGATACAATGATACAATGACCACAAGAGTCTCCAAATAACAATAATATTCAAACAAGAGATGAAGCATGAGTCACGAACCACAGGAACACATATGAAGCCAATCCTCACATGAAAGTACACATCCAAACATCCGATGGGAAGTGGCACTACCACCCGACTATGTAATTCCCAAATGGAATCACCCCACCATGCTAGGAGATAGCTGAGGACCCTCAAACAAGAATAGGTATGACATGGTCGACAAAACAATACGACTCCATGACAACACATAATGACCCCACAAAGATCTAGGTGACTCAACATCACAAACACACAAGTGAACCAAATGAGAGAGTGACATCGCATAGCTTAAGATGGATACCATGGTACAACCTCCATAGGTCTCGGCTCACTGTCCTGGTAACCTCTCCCAAACCTTCGGTTCCAACTAAGTCTCATGTGAACCCTACCAGCCTTTCGTGAAGACAAGGTGGTTGGTTTGCCATTCCAGGCCTTCTTGCAACATTATGAGCCCTATACTAGCACTCACCTATGCATGAGGTACAATTATCTTTATTAATGTTATGATACTACCCACCTAATCAATTCATTAGACTACCAATTATTATATGACTTTCGTTGGGTCGTAATGCCTACCACTTTGGGCACAACCCCCAAGCAAAATCCACTCTCTCAAAGGACACTAAAAAAACATGGTCACTCCCCGAGGACCCTATGGTGAAGCAGATAGCCATAGCACCACTATCAGAAACAAGTGGTCAAACAAGGACATACCGACTCTTGGCTAACCATAAGGCAAAGACACTACATGGTTAAGACAATGAAGCCAACATATATCTCTTGGTCAAAGGTACCAAATATGCCTCCACGGGATGACTGAACCATAGACCAAAACAACACATAATATACTTGCAACATCATGGATTGAGAACAATGAAATAAAACACTCTTTCAACAGTCACATTATTCAATTTCTAAATCAATATCCCATCAGAAATGAAATCCATTTTGAACATTCAACAAAATAAAAATATAAATTTCAAATAGGCATTTAATTCATTTCCAGAATATACCCAAATCTACCAATTTGAATCTCTAATTCATGCCTTGATTTCCATTGATAAATTTATTAACCACATAATAAAAATCACATGAAAAATCACCATTTATGCTTAACATAAAACAATCACATCAACATGTTTACTTAATAAAATTAAATTAAATTTTATAACACATACCGGTTTGCATCGGTATGGCACATGGTCAAGCGGTGGCAAAAGCCAACCCATAGTAGTGTTGTTGTCGTGGCAATAAACACTAGCTACCGGTAGTGCCGCTACCACTGGTAACAGCCCTACCGACCAGTAGTGTTGCTACCGCTAGTAACATCCACTACCGATCGGTAGCACTGCTACCAACTGGTAGCAGTACTGCCGACCGGTAGTGCCACTACCGCTAGTAGTAGCCACTACCAACTGGTAGCAGTCCTACCGATCGGTAGTGCTGCTACCAACTGGTGGCAGTCCTACCAACCAGTAGCACTACTACTGTGTAGCAATGCTGCCGACGGGTAGTTCTGCTACCTGCAGGTAGCAGACACTACCGACTCACGTGATGAAACAAGCCCATCACGGGAGTGGTAAATTCTATGAAATTAACAAAAACACATGCCTCCAAGGAATTAAAATCAACACTCCACCAAATTGTTTAAACATGAAAATGATTTTTTCCCAGATCAGTTCATAGGCACACACACATACACAGTGCCAAATCCAATTTTCTCAAATGGATATTTACTAGCAAGGTAAAAGATGAAATATAGACCCACAAGAACCCCAAATCTATGCAACATGAAACTAGAAAGCACACAACAAGCTAAATCTAGTTCATTCATTCCAATGAGGAGGTAAAACAAGAAATTGATTTTCAAGATCAAACACACAACAGATAGAGAAATGAACCATTTCCTTCCTAAATGCAAACATGTGATATAGATTTCACAAAACCAACAATAATAAACACTATTTCTTCCATTCCAATTATTCCACAAACATCTATAGGAAGATTGCATAAATTTCCACACACATGAAGCAAACTAGAAATTTCAAAAAAAACAAATTCAAAACAAGAAGGGAACCTCCAACCTTGAAGCAATTAGCAAGCAAAGAGATGAAGAAATTTCAGTCTTGCAACCAGGTCGAATTTCCAGAAGTTTATCCAGAATTTTCTCTCCAAAAATTCTCTTCTTCTCCTGTCGTGAATGCCAAAATGGATCCCTCAAAAATATCTTTTTAACGTAAGCTTCTAGGTTAAAGTTATTTCATCTCATCAGATTTAAATATTTAAAAAGTAGAAACAATCAGATTTACTCATTTTTCCAAAAATAATTCTTTTCCAACAATTAAAATGAAAAAGCAAAAGTTAAATGGAAAAGCAAAAAGGAAAGCTTTTATTAATTTCTATATCCAAAATACTTTCTTCCAACATAAGTATTATACCTTTTTAAATGGCTAGGCAATATATTCATTTCACAAAAATATCAATGCAAATTTACACAATGCATTAAGCCATTTAATCTAGCAATCATTAATTTAAATAAATCAATAATTACAGAGCATAATAACCAACTAATTACGCCAACATGAGATAGCATCATCCCTTTAAATTAAATAACCATTTAAATAAATAGAAACACGCAAAACCAAGACAGATCAAATGACGACTCTCAAATGACCAACCCAAAGCACCATGACTCGCATACCAGCTAGATGGGAAAGACAACTGACTGACAACACTCACATGAGTGTAACTGCAGGTCAAGCTAGGGTACAAAAACTATCTCCTCCACTCCCATCAGATATATTAGGCATGCTCAGACCTATGAAACCAGGTGGAGTCAATACCTCGTACCTACTCGGTACTAGTACCTGCAATGTCCTGCACCAAGAACCACACATGCATATAGACCAATATACATATATACAGACACGACATGCACACCGATGAAGGAAAATCATGACATTTCCTATCTCACCAGAGTGAGTGAAGGAAAATCATCCCCTCGCATCCCAATACACTTGCAAACACGCAACACATAAATAATGCCTCACAATATAAGGAAAAAGTGTCAGTCCATGATAAAGATCCATAAAATAACATTATTCATAAGCACTGAGATACTGCATAAAATCATACACAATAAATCCAGAGAAAGCATGAAATAACATCGCATAATATCTGAATCAATATAGAATAATGTTCCATAGAACAGTCACTGAAGTAACTCAAAACATACAAAAGAGGCTGATCGAGGAGGGGTACTACAAGAACTTCATGAGAAGATATAGAGTGATGATGATGAAAAAGAAAATCTTAGTGATCTTGTAAGAAAGATGAAGTAGGAAAACATGGCCTTGAGATATGAAATGCAAGATATGACTATGAGGTTTTGTAAAGACATTGCAAACCAAAAGAAGAATGAAGATGACTTGGCTAGGAGAATCAATGATGCTGGAAATGAAAATCTAAGACTCAATCATGAAAATGATATGTTGGAGATAGATATAATTTACTTGGAGCATGATAAAACTAAACTCATGAGATAGAAAGATTTCTTAGAAAATGAGTTGGCTACTGCAAATCAACACAACGAGAAATTCCATGGATGTTTGGCAAGTCAACTTTGGCTCTTCAGAAATGGTTCCCGAACCTCACCCTTGATGAATCCTTCTTGTTTTTTTGCACCAATCTGGACTTGCCTCCCGGGTCTCCCGCTCAAATTCTAGAATGAGGAAGTCTTTACGGGTATTGCGAATTCTTTTGTAGAACTTCTTTCGATTGATCCAATGATGATGGCTAGATCAAGGTTAGTCTTTTCTCGCATCTGTGTAAATGTTAATCAAATGACAGATATGCTCAAATCCATAGAGATTATTTCTAAACTAGGGAAATGGACCCAAGCTATTGAATATGAATCACTCTCATTTGCTTGTTTCCATTGCAAGAAATCGGAGCATTGGGAAAAATCATGTCGGCTTAAGAAGAGTAAGGAAAGTAAGTCTGATAGCAATGTGAAGTATAAAAAGATTTGGCAAATGATTGATAAAAAGGAGACTCATCTACAGAGTGTGATCAAAATAAGGATGTAATGGAGCCAGTAAATGAGGTTAATAAGGGTGACAACAGTAATAATGAAAAACAGGATTGTGTCTGCTCTAATATCCAAATAGAGAGTACTAAAGAGGGGGAGCAAGGTAGAGAGTTGAACAACAAAAATAACCCAGAGGACCAGGAGGTTGGATCTATCACTCAGGAGAAGGAAGAGGTAAGTCCCAATGAAGTTGTCCCTATTTCCTCTTTCTCAAAATCAATTGAGGAAAATTTTAATGAAGCTCAAGAGTTTAACCCTTATGATTTAGAGCCCTTATTGCTTTTAACTAATGGAAGCCCAAAGCCTCCTCAATGTAAAACCCCATCACATAGTGTGGTAATGGATATCCTGGAAGGAAATCTTAGGATTCTTGGTTTAAAGAGGGAAGAGTGAATAAGGAGAAACTCAATGGAGGTATCTCAACTAGAAGCGGGAATAAGAAAAAGGTAGATGTTGGAAGCCAGAACAAAAAGCAGGGGAGGCCATCTCTAAAACATCAAAGGGAACAAGAAAGCTGGAAGAACCGTGCTGATGGAACACAATGTCCCATCGAGTCAGCCCTATCTCCGGTTGAAGTATGAAGATAATATCCTGGAACATCAGAGGGCTGAATGCCCCTCATAAGTAGGATGTGTTACGAAACATCATAAGAGATCATAAACCGGATGTGGTCCTTGTTCAAGAAACCAAGATGTCTAAGGATAAAGTGGAAAAGATTAGAATTTTTAAAAATAATGGTGTCATAGGATCTAGCTTGGAAGGAGCTTCTAGAGGAACTGCGATTTTTTGGAATCAAAAAACCATTAAAGATAAGGAAATCATCTCTTCTTTTAATAGGAACTTTGTGTAGCTTGAGCATATCAAGGATAACTTTGTATGGGTGTTAACCAATGTCTATGCGCCTAATACCAAAATTGGGAGACTAAATATTAGAGAAGCCTTGCTGATGACAGACTTAAGTTTGCTGATCAAAGTTGGATAATAATGGGAGATTTCAATACTCCACTAAAAGAGGAAGAGAAGATGGGAGGTCTCCCCTTGCAGCTTGATGGGAAACAAGACCTTATGGAGTTCATTAATGATCAAGCTCTTATGGATGTGGATCTTCAAGGGTTTAACTATACCTGGACTAATAGAAGAACCAAAGAAGACCTGATTCCAATGAAGTTAGATAGAACTTTAATTTCTCCTGAGTGGTTAGCCAAGTATAGTTGCTCTCTTGCTTCTATTATCAAAATTGGGTCAGACCATTATCCTATCTCTTTTACTGCCAACTCTTTTTCGGCTAAGAGAAACTTCCCTTTTAGGTTTGAAAAAATGTGGTTATCCCATCCATCATTGGAAGCTTGTGTTGTTGATTGCTGGAATTATGAGGTTGAGGGTATGACTCTCTTTAGAATATCTAAAAAACTCAATATTATAAAGACTAAAATTAAAATCTAGAATAAAGAGATTTTTGGGGATATCGTTAAGAGAGAAATTCAAATTAAAACTGATATAAAAGAAGTACAGGATAGAATCCAAGAGAATGGGTTGTTTGATGAACTAAGGGAGGTGGAAAATGCTCTTTTGTCTAAATACCACACCATTATTTCTAATGAAGAGACGTTCTGGAGACAAATATCTAGAGCCCTATTCTTGAAGGAAGGTGATAAAAATACCCAATTTTTTCACCTAACTACTCTTAAGCATAGGGCGACTAATAGGATATCCAGATTATCCTATAATAAAGGGATTTTAACAAAGGATAATGATATTAGAAAGGAAGCTCTGAAGTATTTTGGCACCCTGCTGGGAGAAGTGGATAACTTGGATATCAGTAATCAAAACATCCTGTTGCAAGCTATTCCTTCTACCTTGACTGTGGATGATAATAACTACTTATCCTGCATCCCCTCTAATCAGGAAATCAAAAAGGCGGTATTTTCATTTCAGGGAGATAAATCTCCTGGACTGGACGGGTTTCCAATGTTTTTGGCATATTGTGGAGACTGACATTTGCAAAGGTGTTAAAGAATTCTTTGGCTCTAGAAGACTTCTTGAATAACTGAATGCTACCTTCATTGTCCTAATCCTGAAGATCCAAGGAGCTGATTCTCTCAATAAGTTTAGACCCATTAGTCTTTGTAACTCTGTTTACAAGATTTCATCCAAGGTTTTGACTTCCAGGCTGCTAGAAATTCTTCCAAGAATTATCTCTGTCTAGCAGGATTGGTTTTGTCCCTGGTAGATAGATTCTGGACTCCATAATAGTTGTTCATGAAAATATCCATTCCCTGAAAGTTGCTAATAATCAGGGGTTCTTTCTGAAGTTAGATATGGCTAAAGCTTATGATAGAGTGAATTGGTAGTTTCTCCTAAGGATTATGAGAGCGTTTGGTTTTGGTGAAAAAGTTATTCAGCTTTGCTCTCAACTTATGGAAACTTCCTCTTCTGTTGTTATCGTCAATGGATCCCCATCAAGTTTCTTCAAAAGCTCTAGAGGTCTTAGACAAGGGGACTCCATATCCCCTATCTTGTTTACTATTTTAGCTGAAAGTCTAGGTAGATTTATATTTAAAAATGTGGAAGAAGGTAGTCTTAGAGGTCTGAAACCATCTTAATCCAATTTCACTTGTACTCATGAATAGTTTGTTGATGATTCTATCACTATGGGGGAAGCTACCATTACAAAAGCTAAAAATATGAAGAATGTGCTGAATATTTATGAATCTGCCTCTGGTCAAAAAATTAATTGGGATAAGAGTTCTTTGTTCTTCATCAATACCCCTGTTCAAAGGCAATTAAGGATTGAAATAATTCTTGGCTACAAAATATCTGAGCTTCCCTCTTCTGATCTGGGGCTTCCTCTGTATATTAAGCCTGAGGAATTTTTCTAGAATAAGTTGGTTGATAGATTTAACTCAAAACTGGCTAGGTGGAAAGGGGCAGTCCTTAGTCAAGTGGGAAAAGTTACTCTTCTCAAAGCCACTCTCCAAAACTTGCCTGTTTATGCTCTCAGCTTGTTCAAAATCCCCAGAAAGTTTGCGGAAGCAATTGAAACAATTCAAAAAAAAATTATTTGGTTAGGGGTGGAAGTCAAAAACAAAATTCCCCTTATTGCTTGGAATAAAATATGTTCCCCTAAGGCTTCAGGGGGTTGGGTTTAAGGAATATCAGCTCTATGAATAAGACTTAATTAGCTAAACAAATTTGGAGAATGAAAGGGAAGGAAAGAGAATGGAATTTAATCTGGAAAAACAAATATCTTTATATGCAACCTTCCGAGGAAGAATTTTTAGATGATTCTTTTATTGTTCAAAGATCTACTATATGGAATGCAATCCAATCAGCTAAAAGTTGAGTTGCTACTGGTCGAATTTGGAACCTTGGGGATGGTAGGAAAATAAGATTTTGGGAAGATAGGTGATATTGGATAAACCTCTTGAGGAAGTTCCAATCCTTAATGAATGGAAAGAATGGTTCAAAAGCAAGTTTGGGGAGTTGGTCAAAGACTACTAGAGAAATGGGAAATGGATTGATTTTAGCCAGATTGTCCAGGGCTTAAGTTCCTTCAGATTGCTCTCTCTGCTAAAGTTCCTAGAGACAATAAAGATGACAAATTGATATGGAGGGAAATCCTGGATGGGAAATATTCTGTGTCCTCAACTATGGCTATCCATAATGAATCTGTGGAAGAAACTCCTATTTGGGCTAAAGTCTAGAATAAGAAGTTAGTTCCTAAGGTTAATACCTTTTTTTGGATTTTCATCCAAAACAAGGTTTTAACTCTAGACAACCTTCAAAAGAGAGGCTTTGTTTTTCCTAACAGGTGTTCTCTTTGTTGCAGGGAAGAAGAGATTGCTTGCCATATTCTTAATCAATGTACATTTAGTCAGGAAATTTGGAAAGTTATCTTAAGTAGGTGGAACTTGAGCTGGGTTTTTCCGAATTCCCTAGGGGATTCTTGACAGCAATGGCAATGCCCTAGTTCTAATCCAAAGATTGTGGAGACTTGGAAACTTACTTTCTTGAACATTATCTGGAATATTTGGAAAGAGCGCAACAATAGGATTTTTAGGGATAAAAGTGCTACTCCTGAAATGGTGGTGGATAAAATTTACAGGAGCATATTTGAATGTATCTATGGCACTAATAATGGCCAGCTGCTAAAGAAGATTTCAATGACAGGTGGAACCTCTCTACTACTACTACTAGTAAGGAGAAGGGCAGAGAAGGTCTTGTTTGGTGTTTTCCTCCTCAAGCGTGGATTAAGGCTAACTTTGATGGGGCCTCTAAGGGGAATCTAGGTAAAGCTAGATATGGGGGCATTGTCAAGAATTTTGCTAGAAGTTGCTTAGTGGCAGTGGCTGGTCCTTTGGGGAGTCAAACTAGTCATTTTGTCGAAGCCTCAGTTGCCCTAAATACCCTAATTATAGCTAAGAATCTTAATCATGATAAATATGACTCGAGGGAGATTCACTTAATATTATTAAGTGTCTAAAGGGGGAAACAGAGCCATCTTGGTCAATTGAAAACATTATCCTGAAAGCTAGGGAAATCATTGCTAGTTTTAAAGAAATAATTATTCAACATGCCTTTAGAGAGAAAAATATGGTGGTGGACTGTCTGGCGAACATAGGAGTTAACTCTGATTCTCAAATGATTTGGCATGGGGAAGATATTAATATGAACATTAATGAGCTCCTTAGAAAGGACAAATTTATGAGGAGGGAAGGACCACATAATCATGATAGGGTATATGAATAATTTACGATTTGATGGAAAGGTAATGATTACCTAGCAAAGTGTCAAAACCCCAACCATTTTTAATATTACATCGCACACTTTCTGGGTCACCCTTTTCAAAATCTTGAGTAACTACGAGAAAGAAGTGTTGAGTTTGCAGAGGAACAGAACTGAGAATCCGAATTCTAATATGGGAGGAGATTTAAGGAGGGAGGAGCTAGATAATACATCAAGATGGAAGGTGATGCTGAAAGTGTGGGCAAAGCTAGAAAAAGGGTCCCTCACAAGCTTTATGGAGAAGCTAGTGGATTATGACAAAGGTAGGGTGAATTTAGTCGTTTCCAAAATTTCTGAAAATTGGTGTAATGGGTCCTTTAAAATCTCTGGGGTTAAGTTCAAATTGGATGCGGGACTCATTGCTACTATGACTAACATGCCCCATTCTAGGCTTAATTTTTTTAGAGACCTCAAAGTCTCCAATAACGCGGTTAATTTGTTCCCGCGTAAGGAAAAAGAGACGGCCAAAATTGGCAAAGCCACAGGGGGTTACTATGAAGCATCTAATATCAAGAAAATTTGGGGATGGGTTTTGAACACCATAATGGAATATATCACTGTTGAGGACCGATTTTCCAGGGCTCACACTTACCACTTTGTTCTTTTAAACCATTTCAGAAATGACAAAAGGGTCTCCCTGCCCTACTACCTTTTTAGGTTCCTTTCAAGGTCCCTTAATAAACACAGTAAGAACCCCTCTAATCTGGTTCTCCATTGTCGGCTTTTGCTTCTCATTTATGAGCACTATAAAACCCTTGCCATTCTGGAAAATAAGAGGTTATCCGCCTCTCCGGGGAAGAGAAAGCTAGAGGGAGGCAATTCTGGCAAGGAGAAGGTGTCTTCTAGCAAAAAAAGTAAGAGTGCCTCTAGGACGGAAACCCATGAAGCAAAGATCAAAACAGATGAAATGGGAAAAGAAGGCAATGAAATGGATACGGATGATTTTGATGGTGAAGACAACTAGAAAGATGAGGAGGTGGGTATTGAGGAAGAAGGTGGTGATAATGAGTCCGACAATGAAAGTGTTGGCATATGGACACTCCAATGAGACATTGTGTGTGATTGAAGGTTTTGTCATTGATGGCAACCTTGCAATCCTATGGCACCGGCAAGACATCATACCGGCAAAGCATTAATCAAGCAAGACAGTGCACTGGCATCAACAAGATCACTCTACACTGGCACGAGCACCGGCACAGAAGAAATGATGTATACCGGCACAAAGGCCGCCAAGATTTTTGATATGTAATATTTTGATTATTATTGCAAGCTGACTTGGCAAATTGTAAAATGACTCTTGTATATAAAGGAGATCATTATAGACATTTGTAGGGATAGGTAAGCGAGCATAAAGAAAATTATTAGACAGACCTAATGTGTGAATTATAGGTCAAGGGTATATGTAAAGAATAGAGCAAGAACCGGTACTGAATCTGGCATTGGAGATGCTATTATAAAGCAGTACAGAATATTGGATTAGTATAATCCTCATTGTAAGTCAGTATGACTTCTCACTGAGCAGTGTGCTCTAGGCAATTGGCCTTCCTGCATGTGCAGGCCCCTATTGTAAGTAATATTCTCTTATTGGCCAGTAAGTGAATATTGTGGGTCACAAATCCCACCGAGGTTTTTCCCACATCGGGTTTCCTCATTAAACATCTTATGTTATGGTGTTCTTTTCATGTGGATGTTTTTTATTCTATTTATTACATTAATTCTTGCATACCGGTATACTGTTACTTTATGTTCAGCATGTTTTATCTTAAGAAAATTTGAATATCAGTCAGTTACTGATTCACCCCCTCCCCCCTCTCAGTATCTGTGGGAACCCTAACAATTGGTATCAGAGCCTGGTCCTCTATTTTCAGAAGCCTAATAGCTTGAGGAAGATCTTGACACCGATAAAAATGGAAAATCTGATGAAGCAACTTGAAGGAGCTCTTACTGACTATGATGTAGAGAAGTTGAAAAATATCAAATTAGAAGATGATTTAAAAGCAGCTCAGGATATCATTCAGGCACTTCAAGAAAATCTTACTGTTACAAGAAATAAGAGAAGAGAACTTTGTGAAAAATTGCAAAATGAGAATGATGAAAAGGAATCACTTAATGATATGATAAGCAAGTTGAAACAAGAGATCATGACAACAAAAAATGAAATGCAAGATATGACTATGAGATTTTGCAAAGAGATCGAGGACAGAAAGAAGAATGAAGAAAAATTAATCAGAAGACTAAGTGATGTAGCAAATGAGAACACAAGACTTATCTATGAAAATGACATGTTGAAGACAGATCTGATGCATACTCAGAATGACTCAAATGAACTAATGAGACAAAAAGAAATCTTGGAAAGGGAATTGGAAACTGCAAATCAACACAAAGAAAAATTCAAGAAAAGCTCAGAAGAACTTGGTACCTTATTGAAGAATCAAAAACCCAAAGGTGACACTTCTGGAATTGGATTTGAAGTTGGAGAAAGTTCTGGTACTACAAATACTCAGGATCACAGCAAACCGGTAAGACCACCTAATACCTATAAATTCAATGGAAAATGCTTTAACTGTAATAAATATGGTCATAGGGCAAATGAATGTAGATCTAGGAATTATCAGAATATCAATCCTCCCACCGGTCAATGCTCCAAATGCAACAAAGTTGGTCATAACTCTGAAAACTTTAGAATAAATGTAAGATGTTATGTTTGTGGAAGATTTGGACATTTAGCAAATCAATGCAGAACACAAACTGGCAAAGGTTATGGGAAAGCTATTCAGAAAAATAATGTAACTTGTTATGCATGTAACAAGATTGGGCATATTGCTAAATTTTGTAGAAGTAAAGGTACACCGGTAGACAACAAAAGTACTAGCTTGAAAGGTAAAGAAAAGGTTGAAGAGGTTAAGCAAGAATTCTCAAAGCAATGGATTAGAAAAGTTGATCTAAATATTGGGAATACTCCTCCACCGACAGGACAGAGCAGTGCTCCACCGGCAGGAAGTTCTTCATCTAATTGAAGAAAATTGTCTTGAGGGTTTGGCAATCTAATGACACGTGCTATTATTCCCTCGGTTAAAAAAAAATTGAAAATCACTTATTACCGACAAATAAAGTTAAGTGAATACATTACCGGAATGCAATTAATGTGGTAGGTAGTGAAAAAGACTTTATAAAATAAGGTTTTGGCTCCATTTCATTTCACCATGATTTCAAACTTTCAGAGAGCGCGAAGATTTCTGAGCTAAGGCATTTCGAGCAAGAAGGAAGCACACTCCAAGCAATCATTCATCCAAGACAGAAAAAGGTATTTTATCATGGCATCCACCTCTGCAATTGAATACATAGTGAACCCTACTATTGTGGAAGTAATTAAAAGACCTAGGCCCATATTTCAGTTGGTCCCCGAAATAGTAAAGAAAGATGATACCTTAGGTGCATTCTCTCAAATCCCTAAAGGTGTTGTATATGCTAAAGACCCTAGAATGTATATTCACTGCAATATTGAAGAGCTAGGAGACGAGGAAATCAAAACCATGTACAAAACTGAGATATGTGATGATATTGGCAATGTCAAAGCTGAACACAAAATCATTGAAACCCTAGGATTCACAGAAATCCTTAGTATTCCTGAATTTCCTAAGGATGTGATTAGGATAGTGTTAAGCAGAGTTCATGGAGATTTTTTCTGGTTATATGCAATTCATAAGATCACCAAGCAAGCGGTAAAGGCTGTCACAAGGTTACCAGCCACTGGTAAAAGACCAGATAAAAACAAGAAAGTTTAAAATGATTTAGTCATTGACCTAACAGGTGCAACATCTGATAAAAGATCTTTAAGGGTTAATGATGTAAAGGATACAAATGTGAGATTCATAAGCATGATATTAGGTTACAAAGCCACTCATTCCAATAGACTCAACTCAGTTTCAAGTTTATGCATTAAGAGTGCTTATGACATAATAACCAAAAATGCAAAAATTGACATCTGTGAATGGCTAAAGGATGAACTGATAGACAACCTTGGAAAGATAAAGAAGGATAAGAAAGGAACCTTAAGATTTGGAAATCTGTTAGTGTGTTTAATGCTTCATATAACAAAATAAGTTCCTGGTATAGGATATAAAGAATTCGGATATGATATACCAGTAGGAAAGCAACTGATAGAACTGTTCAATACCATGGGTGAGAATAAGGAAAACAACATTCATGACTTTTTCCAAGCACTGAAGATGAAAATAAAGAAAAGGACAAGGTTATCACAGAAGATTGTAGACAAATACAAAGATGATATATGCTTTGTTATCAAAAAGGATGAAATATGGATGGAAGCAGTCATCCCTAGGACAATCTGGGTAACAGAAATGGGCTATGAAATAGATGACCACATAGTTGAAACTTATGCCAAAGCACTTCTAGAAGCCCCCAAGGAACCTAAAGAAGAAATATTTGGTAGTGTTGAAACCATAGAAAGCCAAATTCAATCAAAGAAAAGAGTGAAAAAGGTCGAGGCAGTTGTGAGGAAAGGATCCAGACAAGCAAAAGCCATTAAGGAAGATGTATTAAAGAAAAATGGCATAACTAAAGATGAGTTAGCAACCCCACAACCTGAAGCTCATCTATCACTGGTAGGTACTTCTTCAAAAGGAGATATGCTAGCAACCTTTAAAAGAGTTGTTAGGAAAAGAGATCCCTCACCGGCAACCACTCCTTCACCTAGAAGGATAAGGCAGAAGCAAGAAGCTATGAGATCTTCGGTCAGAACGGTCACACCTAAAAAGAAGTTGACTCCTAAGAAAAAGAAAAAGGCAAAAACTGACTTGGCACCTCTAGACATTTTGTTAAATGAGATCACAGAGGAAGGAAAACTGAAGAACATAAGGAAAATTTATGACACTCTATCGACTGATGAGAAAGGGAAACTTGAGGAGAGTGTAATACTACACATGGACATTTTTAAAATTGTTTTGATGGAAGTCATAAATGAAATTCCTGATGACTTATACAAAAGACTTGAGGCCAGAAGGCAAGGAGTAATTGAACTGGACAAGAAAATAAAAATAGAAAAACTACTTGTTGTATATCCGGTAAACTCCCCAAAAGAAATTGATGATCTAATAGCTCAGACCAACCGGATAGTTTTTTCCACTGCACACCAGCATATTTCACTGATGGCAGGTAGAGTTACAGAGGTTTCAGAGGAAACGGAAGATGGTTGGGACATATTTTTGGTTGAAAAAGAGAAACAAGAAGAATATAGGAATCCCAAGCCTATTAAGGTATATCAGAAGGATAATGACAAAGGGAAAGGGAAAGTTGGTGGACCTCCAAGCATAAAGGTTAAAGATAACCTACCTCCACCTGTAAAAATTGCAATCCCTAAAAACCAACCGGCAGCTGAAAGCATGGATGTAGAGGATAGCAATACAAATCCTGAAGTCCTATTCACTGTAAATGTTGATACCCAAAAGATCAACATAACAGTTGACAAAGACCCAAGTGAAAAATCAGATATGGCCAAAGAGCCTCCAGTAACAGGAAATATAGAGCAACCGGCAGCGGATACAGGGAAAAAGATGGAATCTAAAGCACAAATAGAGAAACCGACAGAGCTAAAGGCTCCAGAATAGAAGCCACCGATAAGCAATGAAGCAGGAAAACCAGTGCTAAAGGAAATGCAGACACAAACTAACTTGCTAGAGGTCAATACAAGCATGGTCACTTCCATCGGTACTCAGTTTGTTGGGTCACCATCAAAGTAAACAAATGTGACTGAGGTATTACTTGAATCCATCAAGAAAATAACTGACTATAGTTCACAAGCTTACAAAGCAATAGATGATTCAATACCAATTTTGAAAACAATCACTCCTAATTGTAATATAGATAATAAAGATTCTTTAGGGCAGTTGGATACACTATGTAAATACATTTCTGGAAATATTGAGCAAATAAAGGTAGAATCTATAAAGGACATTGTAGAAAAGGAGAAACAGAAATTCTTTGAGGAAGAAATTAAGAAGTGTAACAAAGACTTTGACACACTTCTACCGGAACTATGTAGTTTGTTAAAAGAGTACAAAAACCTGTACAAAGACACATGCAAAACAAACTTCCTAACTGGTAGATATAGACAAGAAAATAAGCAAGACACAGGAAGAGATAAACAAGCTTGCAGACAATTTTGTCAACTCGCCGGATTCATTATCTGTTTTTGAAGATAAGTTAGCAAATTTTGAGGCAAAATTACTTAAACAGGAGAAAGAGAAAGAGACAATAATAAATAAGGCAAAACACTTGAGATCTAAACTGAGTCCAAGATTGGACTATCTAGCATCTCTACGGAAGGAAATCTCAGAGGCATTAACACCAGGAAGTAAAACACCAACAGAACAATTGCAACATCTCACCGACACTGTGAAGAGGACTGAAACAACAATAAAAGATAGCAAAAAGTTTATGGATAGTATAAACTTAATTTTGGGCGATCTTTTTCAGATAATAACTACCCAACTACAAGGTTGAGGATATGGACCAATATAACTACAAACTCTACTAAACCTTTGTCATTGATGCCAAAGGGGGAGTAGTAGGATGAGAAAATTCAAAACACAAGGATCATATGCTCAGGGGGAGCCCCTCATTTTTTTTGGTAAATTTTTGGTCTACACATTATTGGACATCTTTTTGGAATTTCTCATGAGTGTTGCCATCAATGCCAAAGGGGGAGATTGTTGGCATATGGACACTCCAATGAGACATTGTGTGTGATTGAAGGTTTTGTCATTGATGGCAACCTTGCAATCCTATGGCACCGATAAGACATCATACCGGCAAAGCATTATTCAAGCAAGACAGTGCACCGGCATCAACAAGATCACTCTACACCGGCACCGGCACCAGCACTGACACAGAAGAAAAGATGTATACTGGCACAAAGGCCGACAGGATTTCTGATATGTAATATTTTGATTATTATTGCAAGCCGACTTGGCAAATTGTAAAATGACTCTTGTATATAAAGGAGATCATTATAGACATTTGTAGGGATAGGTAAGCGAGCATAAAGAAAATTATTAGACAGAACTAATGTGTGAATTATAGGTCAAGGCTATATGTAAAGAACAGAGCAAGAATTGGTACTGAATCTGGCATTGGAGATGCTATTATAAAGCAGTACAGAATATTGGATTAGTATAATCTTCATTGTAAGTCAGTATGACTTCTCACTGAGCAGTGTGCTCTAGGCAATTGGCCTTCCTGCATGTGCAGGCCCCTATTGTAAGTAATATTCTCTTATTGGCCAATAAGTGAATATTGTGGGTCACAAATCCCACTGATGTTTTTCCCACACCGGGTTTCCTCGTTAAACATCTTGTGTTATGGTGTTCTTTTCATGTGGATGTTTTTGATTCTGTTTATTACATTAATTCTTGCATACCGGTACACTGTTACTTTATGTTCTGCATGTTTTATCTTAAGAAAAATTGAATACCAGTCAGATACCGATTCACCCCCCCCTCTCAGTATCTGTGGGAACCCTAATAGAAAGCCCTATCCACACTAATTGCCTTGGCAAGGACAATAGCCACCCTATAGAGGATGTGGAGTACAAGGATAATGAGGATAAAGATGTGAATTATGAGAGGAAGGAGAACAAGGATCCTGAAAAGGATATGACTAAGGACAGTTTAAGCAAGGATAAGGAAAGTGTGGGTAAAGGGTTATTCCAGGATAACCTTAGAAAACACAGTGAGGCGAGATTGGATTATGACAGATGGACCTATGAACTCTTGAAGAACTTGGAAAAAAATGGGAAACAGGTGAACGAGAAGAGGAAGGATAACAACAAGGATCAGATAAAATGGAAGCAAGATATGGAGGAGAAGGTAAAATCATTGGAAGAAGGGAGTGTGGCGATGAAAAATTTGTTGGGCATTATCCTGAATATCTTGTTAGCAGTCACTAAAAACTTGGAAGATATTGCTAAGGTCTTTGATAATTCTAGTTCTCCTAAAATGTTGGTGGACCTTGACATGGATGAAGATACTATCCAAATTGGTAGTGGTGAAGCTACTCCAGCTGGTGCTGCTAAGAGGACTAGGGCAAGTGTCAAGAAAGTTGTGGCTGCTTCTACTAAGGATATCCCTAATCTTAGGGAAAACATCAAAGAACTGCATGGGATTAGCAACACCTTGGCTAATGCCCAGAAAAATATCAATTAGTTTCTTCTCTTGGGTCTTGCTGGTTTTGCTGGCTTTGTGGGGCTTTAGCCGGTTCTCTATGGTTTTTTATTGGCTTTTTGTTGGTTTGTCCCTTTTTGTCTCTTTTTGCTTTATCTGCTAAGTTCCACTTGTAAAGGGTTCTGGGGCCCCTTCAAAACCTATTTTTACCTTAATCAAAAACACAACAAGAAATTGAAGAAAAGTTCAGAGGAACTTGATGACATGTTGAAAAATTAGAAACCCGGGTGATGGAGATACAAATGGCCTTGGTTTTGAAGTTGGTGAAAGCTTCGATACTGCAAACAATCATGATCATAGTAAACTGGTAAGACAACCTAATGCCTACAAATTTAATGGAAAATGCTTTAACTGTAACAAGTATGGTCATAGAGAAAATTAGTGTAGATCTAAAAACTATCAGAACACCAATGCACCCACCGGTCAATGTATAAATGCAATTAAATTGGTCATAATTCAAAAAATTGCAGAATGGATGTAAGATGTTATGTTTGTGGAAGATTTGGACACCTATCTAATCAATGTAGAACACATACCGACATAGGATATGGAAAAGCTATTCAGAAAAACAATGTGACTTGTTATGCTTGTAACAAAATTGGACATATTGCAAAATTTTCTAGAAGTAAGGCATCACCGACAAATAACAAAGGACCCAGTTTAAAAGGTAAAGAGAAGGTTGAAGAGGTAAAGCAAGAATTCTCAAAACAATGGATTAGAAAGTCAGATCAGAGTGTTAGTGAAGCTATTCCTTCACCAGTAGAATAGAGTATCACTCCATCGGCAGGAGATTCTTCATCTAACTGAAAAGAAACCTTTTGGGGTATGGCAATGAATTGAAAAACATGCTAATTTACCCTCGGCTGATGGTGAGAAGTTGAAATACTTCTTTACCGGCGGATGCGTTAAGTTTGACTTAACCAATAGGCATTAAATGTGGTAGTTGAAGGAAATGACATTATAAAGCAAGTATTTTTGGCTCTTTTTCATTCACCAAGCATTCAAATTTCCTGAGAGCACAAAAATGCCGAGCGAAGGCATCCATAGCGAGAAGTGAAGCAAATCATTCAAGCACTCATACCTAAAGGAAGATTAAGGTATTTATAGCAATGGCTTCCTCCTCTACACCTGAATTCATTGCAAACCCTACTATAATTGAAGTTGTTAAGCACCCTAGACCCGTATTTAAGATTATTCTTGAAATTGCGAAGAAAGATGATACCCTAGGAGCATTGTCAAAAATACCTAAAGGAGTTGTATATGTCGAGGATTCTAGAATCTACATACATTGTCATATAGAAGAACTAGGAGATGATGAAATTAAGAACATGTGCATGACTGTTATATGTGATGTAAATGGAAATGTTAAACTAGAACATAAGATAGTTGAAACCCTAGGTTTTGTGGAGATTCTTAGTATCGCTGATTTTTCAAAGGATGTTATAAGGATTGTGTTAAGCAGAGTTCATAGGGAGTTCTTTTAGTTGGATTCAATTCACAAGATAACCAAAGAGGCAGTTAGGATAGTGACAGGCTTACCTTCCACCGGTAGCAGGCCTGATAAGACTAAAAAGGTTTCAAATGACACTGTAATGACCCTAACCGGCGCAACCTTTGACAAAAGATCCCTGAGAGTAAATGATGTAAAGGACATCAATGTAAGGTTCATCAGCATGATTCTTGGATACAAAGTTACACATGCCAATAGATTAAACTTTGTTTCTAGCTTATGTATCAAAAGTGCTTATGACATGGTAAACAACAATGCAAAGATTGACATATGTGAATGGTTGAAGGATGAAATAATAGACAATATAAAGAAAATCAAAGGGGACAAGAAAGGGACTTTCAGATTTGGCAACTTACTTGTGTGTTTAATGTTGTATATTACCAAGGAAGTACCCGGTATTGGTAGAAAGGATTTTGGTTTTGACATACCGGTAGGAAAACAACTACTAGACATTCTAAACAGCATGGGAGATGACAGGGAAACGAGCATAAATGAACATTTTCAAGCATTAAAGGCTAGAATGAAAACAAGGATAAGGCTATCTTGAGCTATTGTTGACAAATATCAAAAGGAGATATGCTTTGTACTAAAGAAGGATGAGATTTGGATGGAGGCAGTAGTCCCAAGGACTATTTGGGTTACGAAAATGGGATATGAGGTAGATGAGAGCATAATTGAAACTTATGCAAAATCCCTCCTAGAATCTCCTAAAGAACCAACAAAAAAATTATTTGGAAATGCGGAAACAATTGAAAGTAGTATTCAATCTCATAAAAGAATAAAGAAAACTGAACAGATAGTTAGAAAAGGAACAAGGCAGGCAAAAGCAATCAAGGAAGATGTATTGAATAAAATTGGTATTAAGGAGAGTGAATTGAAAGGATTGCAACCAGAAACACATCTTTCACCGGTTGCTACCTCCTCTAACAGTGAAATACCAACAGAGTTCAAAAGGGTAGTAAGGAAAAGGAAACCTTCACTAGTACCCACTCCTACACCAAAGAGAACAAGATAGAAACAACAGGCAGTTAGGCCTCCAACAAAGAAGTTGACACCAAAGAAAAGGAAAGAAAAACAAGTTGTCCCTCCTTTGGACAAACTTTTGAATGAGATAACTGAAAATGGTAACTTATCAAACATTAGCAAGTTGTATGATACTTTTAACAGTGATGAAAAGGAAAGCATAGAAAACAGTGTTATCCTACACTTGGACATCTACAAGAAATTTTTGATTGAGGTTGTTGATGATTTACCCAATGAGTTGTATAGAAGGTTAGAAGCAAGGAGAGCAGCAATTGTTGAATTGGATAAAAAGATGAAGGTAGAGAAACTACTTGCAGTTCACCTAGTGAATTCAACAGAAGAAATTGATGAACTGATAAGTGAGGCTAACTGGATAGTATTTTCAACCGGTCACTGGCATGTAGCACTAATGGCTGGCAAAGTTAATGAGATATCAGAAGAAACTACAGACAAGTGGGATATATTCTTTGTTGAGAAAGAGAAACAAGAAGAGCTTAAGAGACCAAAGACTTTTAAAGTCTACCAAAAGGACAAAGATAAGGGTAAAGGTAAGGTAGGTGGTCCTCCGAGTATAAAGGTGATAGATAACTTACCCCCACCTCCTTTTGATACTCCACCGGCACAAAATGTTGATACACCACCGATAACAGAGAGTATGGAGACAACACATGAGGACACAAATCCTGATTCTGAGGTGTTATATACAATGAATATTGACACACAGGAAGTCAACATTGTGGTTTATAAGGAGAAAAGTGAGAAGAGAGATGTGGCAACTGAGCCACTGATAGAAGATACTATAGTTGAGACAAATATTGAGAATACAGTTGGAAACATTGAAATTGGGACTGAACAACAAACTGAATAGGCAACTGATTCCCCAAATACAGGAAAGGCAGATACCACTAGTGTACATACTGATGTATCTACTAAGCAACCGGCAACTGATAGCAATGAAAAATCTGTTGAGATACCGACTGTAAACATTTCTGAGGTAAACACAGAGAAATCAGTAGAAACCGCAGTCGCAATCAGAGAAACTATCAGTAGAGAGCATAGAGAAACAGGCAAAGACACATACAGAGAAATAGGTAGAGCAATAGGTTCATTCACAGGTACATACAGAGACAGTGCCACCAGCTACAACTGAAAAACCTAAACCTTTGGTAGTTGAAATGCAGACACAAACTGACCCTCCAGAGAAAGAGGAAAGCAAAGCTATTACCACCACCGATGGATTACAAATTGTGAAGGTAGTTGGATAGTCATTCGGATCCTCCATGACTGAATTTAGACCAACTAATGTGATAGAGGTATTATTAGATTCAATCAAGAAAATAATAGATTGTAATGCACTAGCATATAAGGCTATTGATAATACCTTACCAATTTTAAAATTGATAGCACCCAAGTGTAAAATGGAGAATAAAGATTCTTTTGGCCAATTAGACACATTGTCTAAGTACATAACTGGCAATCTTCTAACAATTGATCAAATCAATGTGGAGACTTTCAAAGAGAAAATGAATAAACAGAAGGAATAATTCCTTGAGGAGACAATAAAGAAGAGTAAGGAACGTATAGATACATTATTACCGACACTAGGAAAGACAATTGTGGACTTCAAGAAATTGTACAGAGACACATGTAAGACAAACATTTTGATAGAGGATATAGATAAAGAGATCAGCAAAGCTCAAAAGGAAATCAATGATTTTGCTGACAATTTAATAGGTTCATCAGATTCAATATCAATAGTAGAACAGGAAATTACCGGCTTTGAAGAGAAAATTGAAAAATTTGAAAAAAAGATAAAGAGAGATTAAGGTTTAAGGCAAAGGAATTGAAATGTAGACTAGGTCCTAAACTAGATATCCTCGTCTCTTTAGGAAAAGAGATTTCTGAGGCTCTTGTTCCAAGACTTAATACACTGGAAGAGAAAATGCACTTACTCACCGGTACAATCCAGAGGACTGAAGCAGCACTGAAGGATAGTGAAAGATTCTAAAACAGTCTGAATGTTGCTTTAGCGAATCTTTATCAGATTGTAACCCACCGGTTACATGGATCCAGATAGGAACTACACTCAATTGACATTGAATGACAACCTTTGTCATTGATGCCAAAGGGGGAGTAGTAGAGGATGAGAAAAAGAAGTAAGGAAGATGAGATCATCTACTCAGGGGGAGCACACAATTTTGGTAACACAGTTTTAGTAAAACTTTTGGTCAACACCTTTTGGATACAATTTTGGCTTTTTCTCATGAGTGTTGCCATCAATTCCAAAGGGGGAGATTGTTGGAAAATGCACACTCCAATGATAAATTGTAGGTGATTGAAGGTATTGTCATTGATGGAAACCTTACAATCCTATGGCACCGGCAGACACCGACACAGACACAAACATCGACACCGGCAAAGATGTTTAGCGGCACCATGGCCGACAAGATTTTGTTTATTGTATTTGGTATTTAATTGTAAAATCTTTTTGTAAGCTGACAAGGTGAATTGTATTAGGACTCATATAAGTATGATATCTTGTAAATCATTTGTATGAAGCGAAAAAATGCATGGAAGGAATGTAATAGGTAGATGTGAATATTAAGGCAGATTTTGGATTAGGGTTTTGAAGTTGTATGAGCTTAAACCGGTACTGAACTTGGCATAGCAAATGCTGAACTAAAGCAGTACATGACATTGGATTTACATAATCCACTTTTGTAAGTCAGTGAGACTTCCTTTTTGTATTTAAGCAGTGAGCTTTAGGCAGTTGGTCTTCCTACATGTGCAAGCCCCTATTATATCAGTAATATTCACTTATTGGTCAATGAGAAAATATTGTGGGTCACAAATCCCACTTTCCCACACCGGATTTCCTCATTAAAAATATTGTGTTATGGTGTGCTTTCTATGTTGTGTTTACTGATCTTATTTACTGCATTATTTATGGTTTACCGGTACACTTCTTTGGCATGCAATTCATTTAATAAGTTTAGAAAATCCTCTAACTGGTTAGATACTGATTCACCCCCCCCCCCCCCCCCGTCTCTTAGTATCTTTGGGAATCCTAACAATTTTTCCATTGCATTGAACAAACATTGAAGCAACACACGATAATTATTTGTTGCTTTCTTATTATATCACAAATTGGAGAGAGAATAATTTAATGACATTATTGAGCACTTGTCTGCTAGCACATTCATTGTACCTATAATGTGTTCCTTCCCAAAAATTGGTAAGGGTGAAGGAAGTCATCCTTGGGGGTATATAATTCCTCCTTTGTTATCCATTGAGATAATTATAGATAACTACATTATGAGACCTTATTGTAGAACTCATTTTTGAGTTTTAAACATTGCATTTTTTGTATAATAATTCCTAATTTTCACTCAAGGGGTATCATGACACTATTAGTTATTGGAGTTAAGGTGTCTCAATTTTTTTTAAGAACTAGCATTATTATTGGTTTAATTGTTTGATTATTTTAATTAGCCTATTTTTTATATTCATTTGATGATATAATATTGTGGGAACTACTTCAATGAGGTGGCTACCTACATAGCAGGTGACTAGGATTACATACATACTAAAATAGTGGAGATAGATGTTGCACTTATTGGACCCCATTCTAAAGATATTTTGGTGTCTTTTGTCATAATTTGTAAGATAATTTGGATTGATTATGAAAAAATTGTCAAATGATATATTATGATGGTGTAAGAGTTCAAAATGGATAAAGAAAATCACATTTGGCCCTCATTTGGTGTAGCTTCTTATTCATGCAAGACATTTGCTTGCATGTAGGAATGTTGCATGTTTAAGAGGTTACCATAGGAATGTTGCATGTTCAAGAGGTTGTTGTCATGCATTGACATATAGGGAGGTGTCTAGTAGTATGAGTTAAAACTACATCTTCATGAAGGCATTCAAATAGCCATGTGTCCTCTTATGACATCCACTTTATGAAGTTTCTTGTAAATTATATAAATATGTAGGTTGATGAGTTGTATAGATCATTTTTAATTGCAAGTACTATTATGCTTGCATAATTATTCTAGACTTCAACATTGTGATCACTCGTAAATAGAAACTTGCTTTACATGTCTATCTTCATATTTATTTATAGTAACCCATTGAGAAATACTTTGGAGTGTGGGTTTTTTTATAATGAAAGGGTTTTCCCCATGTATATATTGTGTTGTGAACTTTTATTTGTGTTGATGTTTATTTTTTCTTTCTTATAATATTCATCTCAAACTGTAACTATTAAATATTTGAAGTTTTAAAAAATCTCACAACTTTCCTCATTATATTAGTGTATGAAGTTGATTATGCTACCTTGCTTCTGTTTATTTGGTATAAAAAATTGGCTAGCTTTGGTTCCATTGAGGGATATTTTTGTATTAATATTTTAAGTGGAAGTTTTTCGCAGAGTATTATGAAATAATTTTTCAAGGAGATGAATAGAGATTGAATATTTAATAGAGAAAACTTTGAGTTGTGGAAGTTCAAGATGGAAGAAATATTGGTAGACAAATATCTATGGATGATTATATCTAGAAAGATACCATTAGGCATGATACAATTTTTTTTTTATCTAATGGATCAATAAGCTAAGGGTTTGATGAGACTCTATTTGGTTGATATTTTGCTTGTAGATGTTCATGAAGAGAAGAGTGAACAAAAAATTTGGGATAAACTTTCTTAGATTTATTAAGTTAAATCCTTGGTAAATAAGTTATTCATGTAAAAGATATTTCCTCTAAGGAGGAATAAGTATGATCTGTCATAGATTATTTAAATGCATTAAACATTCTTTTTACCAAGAAGAGCTTCGTTGGTGTAAAAATAGAATATATGGATTGTTGCATGAATTTATTGTGTTTACTGTTGAACTCATGAAACCACCTTGTAATGGTCATTTGGAGTGCCACTACCACATTCAATATGGATGAAGTGGTTGCATCATTAGATTTTGAAGATATGCAAAGAATATATTTCAAAATATCTAAGGAAACCCTTGTTGTTCATGGTAGATTGAAGGATAAAGGAAAGAAGAAGGATAAAAAACAAGATTGGACCTAGATCTAATTATCATATAAATTCCAAGGAAAAATGTTGGAGTTGTAGTAAAACTAGTCATTTTACAAAGCTCATGTGAGGAGAAGAAAAAGAAAAATAATAATATCTTTGATTCTAACTCAACAAAATATTCTCAAGATGAGGTAGATTCTTTTTTGTTGCCTTGACAACACATGCACCACAAGATGTGTGGTTGATACTCTAGTGCATCTTTTCACATGAATTCTCATCAATATTTGTTTTCAAAGTATGAAGAATATGATGGTGGGAATGTGTATGTAGGTGATTATTCTCATCTAAAGATAGTTAGCAATGAAAGAGGCAAAATTTGAATCCTTGATGGTAGAGTGAAGGGTATTGAATGTGTCTTATATATTCCAAGTTTGGCATAGAACCCACTTTATGTATGTAAATTGAATCCAATATAGTTGTGTAGGCTATTTTCTTGAATGGAGGATGCAAGATGATGAGACAAGATATGTTTCTTGCTAAGGGTGTTTGTTATATTAAAGTACAACAAAATGAGGGTGTTGTCCCTATTACAACCACAACCCAACAACTTTAAATAAAATAACAACAATCTCAACAAAACATTAAAAACTAGTTCAACAATAGATTTCAAGCAATATTAAACCCCCAACTAAGGGATAAACCAAAGTCCAACAGTAAAGAAATAGCTAGCAAAATACCTATAAAAGTACCATAGTATTCATCATGGGAGCCCAGCTCCATAAAAAAAAAGGAATTAGTAAACTAACAATTAACCCCGAGAAGACACTGCGTACACATGGCCAAGATGTTTAACACCATAACCTGCTTGAAGTAGCACATTGTTCCAATCATCCATTAGGAACTTAAAGAGCTTCTTGTGAATGCCTTCTTCTTCAGTCTTCTCACCTAGAAACTTCTCTTGTATAAGACATAGGGAGGTCCCAAAACTATGCATGACCCATAAAATAAACTTAGAAATATTTACCATTTTATTTTCAACATTGAGAAATATAGTCTTCAACATCTACAATTAAAATTCCATCTGCTTTAGCTTCTTGTTTGTGAGTTGACCATCTATGCAGCTACCTTTAGCATCAATCTCCTTAACATCCTCCCCTTCGATTATGATATCATCCATTGGGTTCACCCATTCCTACCATTTCCCATTAGAAGCAAGTGTAGAACAATTGTTAGTATATTTTTTAGAGTTATCATCCAAGTCACCCTCACCGCCTTCCACATTTTCCTCTTCTTCCTCCACATTTCCTTCCCTTGCTCCTCCTCATCATTCTCTGAATAATAATCAGAACTAATCTTAACTTTTTACCTTACTACAGGAGGCCAATCTGTTGGATCTTCGTCTACCCTCATTCTTATTGTTGGTCTCCCTCATCTCATCCTCCTCCACACTCAACTTATCCAAAATGGTGATTTTTATACAGTTGCTAGTAGTTTTTCCTTTCCTTTTGTTTGTCAAAGACTTTTCGTCTTTTGAAACACACACCCTAGTAATAAATCCCAAGGTAGAGGGGGGTTTAGGAGAGGCAAAAATTGCAGCCCCAAGGTGATGAATGCATTATTTTTTGCTAGGGTCGGCGATGTCAAATATGGGAGCCAAAGGGGGGGATCTCGAACTTGGGGTTTCCAACACCAAAATCTTCCCAAGCGGACACATAGACAAATGGAAGGAATAGAGCTTGTATATAAGACCCTAATGCAAGGGAACGTGTTTTTTCCTCTAACTTTTAGTGGGATCAACATCTTCCTTAACATAATGCTCCAGAGAATATAAGAACTAAAATGGGAAGGAAATGAGATCTTGATTTCTAAAATGATTAAGGAGCAACATGTGATAAAAGTAATGAAGCTTAAAATGTCCTTCCAAAGTAAAATATTTTATAACCATCAAACATACCATTTTCCATAGGTCAGGCAACTCCTCTCTTGTGTATCCACCCTATAACTTAACTAGAACTTCCTTCCCCCTAAAGAATCTATAGAGGCTCTCACTGTTTGGCACATGAATGTTCCTTTTCTACTTTCTACCATCCATGGGAATTCCAATAGCTTTCACAATCACCTCCTCACTAATTACAAAGGAGATGCCACCCATTGTGACTCTTTTGTTATTATAGGAGGTAGAAAACTACATAGATAGCTCTTTTTCAAACCCTTTAATGTGTTCCATATACTCATCTACCCCTCCCTGCTTGCAAATATGCCACACAGTTTCAATGTTTCTAAATTGATTTGGTTTGGCAGGCTCATATCAAACTCAGTCACCACCCATTTTGAGCACAATTAAGACAACAGTAACAAGGCTTTTCCAAATGACCAAAATGAAACTACTAAAGTTTCTATAGGAAACCGCAACAAAAAACTAGCCATTAATGAAAAACCCAAAACCATGTGAGCCACCTAGGTTATAATTGTGGATCATTCCACACTTAATCCATCATTCATGCTAATTGCATTCCACACAATGTGATGGGATGGTAAGATCTTTTTTTTGGTCCTTCTTTCTTTAGGGATTAAATAATCATTATGAAAATTGTAATCCATCCCATGTCATGCCAGTAAAAGGAAATTTATGGCTTCAACACAGCCAATCCATACCCAATGAAGATTCCACATTAGTTGTCTTTGAGTCTAGATCATCCAACATCCACTTAGCCCCTAATTCAAAATCTCCCACCCTCAGATTTTAGAAATGTATCCCCATAACCACAACACAATAATATGCTACAAAACCCAACTCTAATAGAGGAAATCGCCCATGAAAATCAATAGCTTGGCACTCTTCTCTTAAGAGTGATTGAACATTGTTTGGGAGGGAATCCTTCTTCCTCCAACATCTTAGCCTTTCCATTTGAATTCCTAATGTCACCATAACATCAACCACTATGTTACCTTATTTGTAGACATCCAATTTTAAAGCACTCCAACCCCATTAGAGATTGTGGATATCTCCAATAATCCCTTCGATGGAATAATTGTAATGATGAAAAATTAGGGTTTCACCTAATGATGAAGTAAAACCCTTGATTTTTGCTTAGGGGCCACTACATTAAAAGAGGGGTAAACCTAATAGATCTAGCCTCAAATCAACAAGGATAGGGTTGATAATTCTTATTAGATTCACTGGATTAAGATTTGGTACCCTCTTTTGAGTTGAATTGTGAAAATGCTGAAATTAGGGTAAATGTGTTGGAATTGAAGTAGTTATGCATAAAAAGTGAGCTATGATCGTCAAACAAAGCTAGAACCTAGATTTGAGTAGTATATGAGTATTTAGATCTATTCCCAAAAAGTTCATCTTGAATTGTCAGGACCAAAATGCACGTCGCTCTAGTCCTCCACACTTTTCATCGTCCAAAGGAGAATCTATTTGTCTCTGAGAATTATGTTGATCCTAAAAGTTAAAGCTTCACACCTATTCATATGCACATTAGAAAAGGGAAAAATGTTGGGAATAGTGATTTTCCTAAGACCAACCCTAGTTTAGGAATTAACCTTCAGTGAAATATTAAAAATACAAAAATAAGTAATGGAAAGATATACTTGAGATCTACAATTGTTGATGATGATTGTTGAGAAAATGGTGTTTCAACCTTGCATTTACATGAGGTTACTATTTATAGTAAGTTTTAATTTCGCCACGAAATCATGTAGAATTCTCCCTAAAGCTTCTTGTTGGCTAGATAAGTATTCCAATAAAGTTACGTTGAAAGATCACAGGTAGTTTTGAAGATATTTAAGTTTTTGTTTTGGAGGGGTGCAATGAAAGGTTTAAATTTAATGGTGAGGACTTTAGAGGCCCTAAAATGCCCTAAAAAGTGGGTGTAATCATAATAGCATCTTACGAGGAGATAAATCACTTCGTGTTCTTTCCAATACTTCAAACGATTTGTCAATAGGACACACAGTTCTCAAGCTATGGCCTCTAGAAGTTTGTACTCCTAAAATAGGAAATATAAAATGTATCGGACACATAAATGAGTTGTAAAAGGGAGGGTGTTGGCTTGATGATGATTTTAATGGATGAATTAATGTATTGTCATTGATGACACATGTATACACACACATATGTTCACATTGTCATAGTCATCTTAGTTAAGAAAAATTGGTATTACTCCTAAGTCTTTGTATTTCAAAACCGGTATTGTATGCATAGAGAAGTCCAAATGGTTTTGAGGGTGTCTAACTGGTATATGTAGAATACCAATGTATGCAGGAATGGCATGACACCAACCTAGAGATTCAGCAAAGATCAACAAGGAAGCAATTGGAGGACAATCGGTTTATAAGTTGGAAGAGGTTAACTTTTAACCGGTAACGATATTCCAGCCAGTTTCATTGATTATGTGATGAGTTATCACCGGTCTGATGAGTTATCCCTAACCAACAAATTTGATGGCAATCTATGATGTGTTATGTTAGATTGTCCAGATACACTGCACCTAGGAAATTGTGATGTGATTCTTGAGCCGACACGAAATCTAATGTCTATATAATGACATTATGATGAACTGTTTTTAATGATGTGAGATAGAAGTGTGAAGTTGTTGTGATTTACTGAAGGCATTGCAAAGCAAGTCGATGATGCAGTTTTGAGTGAGAAGAAGAGTATCTATTCAAGCAATATGTGCTACTTCTAGATCACAACACCTATTATTTTCTAATCACTACAACAGTCAAATCCCCTAACTGGGTAAGCTCTAACAAGATTCATTGTACAAATCCTCTAACCAGGTGATCCATTAGTTTGGGTTTGAAATCCTCTATCGAGGATACTCCTAACAGGGTACTACCTTTAACACGTATATCTCCTAACAGAGCTTTGGGATCTTTAACAGGATTTGCTCCTAGCAGAGCACTTTTGTAGACCTTAACCAGTCAGTTACATATTACTGTAGATAGTTAACTTGTGATTTCCATCTCATCATGGTTTTTCCTAGTTGGGTTTTCCACGTATAAACACTGACGGTCTTGAAAATAACTGAGAGAAGGGGTGAATCAGTGACACCAAAACAAGCACAACTTTAAACACTAACTATAGATGAGCTTAACTAAGAATATGAACAAAATACATGCTATCCAAAATGAAATAACAACATCCACATAAAGTAGAACATCCACCATAACACAAGTGTTTATACATGGAAAACCCAAATAGGTAAAAACCACGGTGAGATGGAACTCACAAGTTAACTATCTATAGTAATAAAAAACTGACCGGTTAAGGTCTTACAAAGAGCTCTGCTAGGAGCGAATCTTGTTAGAGATCCCAAGCTTGATTAGAAGCTTATACCCTATTAAGAGTACTACCCTGTTAAGAGTAACCTTGCTGGAGGATTTTAGATTCCAAACTAATGGATCACCTTGTTAGAGGATTTGTACAATGAAGCTTGTTAGAGCTTACCCGGTTAGGGAATTTTATTTTGTTGTAATGATTAGAAAACAACAAGAAGGATTTGATCTATTCTGAGTAGCACAAAACTTGCTTGATCAGATCATTCTAAGTACATTCAACACTGCTCTCCATCTAAACGCTTATCACTCCTTAGCAAAAGTATTTGCATAGATCACCTCTTCTATATTTGTTCTGTCTTTTTCATCTCTTCTTCAAATGCTTCACTAAGATGTCTTTAAATAGACATTCAGACCTTATGTCGGCCATAGGAACACAATTTCCTAGGTGCAGTGTATCTAGATATTTAAACATAACTCATCACAAAAATGACCGCCAAACAAATGGTGCCAGTAACTCATCACAAAATGGATACCGGTTGGAATAAAACTAGTGAATAGTTGTCCTGAAATCTTCCACTTGATCTTCATCTTCATTTTGATGCCGACTTAGTGTAACCACATGTTATCTCTTAGCCACATACTGGTTGACACAAAGTACCGGTTAGAGATAGACCTTAATCATACCAATTGGTAGTGTAAACCAATTGAAGTTATATAGGTAGTCAATGTAATCATATATGTGTGTGAGAGTGTTTCATCAATGACAACAAGTGATTAATACATTACAATTATCATCAAGCCAACAATCTCCCCCTTTGGCATTGATGGTAACACTTAGAAAAATTTTAGAGTAATACAATACCGCTAAGTGTGCATACACAATATATTTACATATGTACTCATATTCCCTTGTTAATGCAATACTCCCCCTTAATGCATGCATAAATGCAAAATTTTCAAAAACACACATACAAATTATTACTCCCCCTTTGACAACAATGCCAAAATGATAAAGTAAAATATATACATATATATAGAAAATCTGTATCAAAGTGTTCATCATATATTACAATTTTAAACAAGTTCATGCATTGTCTATTCTCATGAAAATATTATTGAAATTTTGCTTCATCTGGGACAGAGCATTCTTCCATGATTCCAGTATGTTGTTCGTATACTCAGAGGTAGAGAGCAGCTAGGAATAGAATTCTTCCATTGAGTCTAGCGTGCAGGTTTCTGGAGTAGCAAGAATAGCTTCTGCATTGGAGTAGGCTCTTTGAAGAATGTCAACCTGTGAGGTGAGATGACTCTTGAGCTCTCTTAGAGATTGGAATCTCTTAGCTCTCTCATTATCATTCTTGTTCATTCTATCATGCAATTCATCTATAGACCGGTTAAAGGCATAAATGGAGTCCTGGAGTGGGACATATGCCTTGCATAACCTTTCTATTTCCTATTCAGTTTCAACTTGATTCTTAGAAATATCATAATAAAAGAAAATAATATTGGAGGTAGAGGCAAGATACTTTCCTCCAGATTCAATAGCTTTCTTTAATAGACTGTCATTATGAGATAAAGCCATTTTCCTATTTTCAATGTGCTTAGCCAGTTTATCTCCATATGCCTTCTTGTGGCTCTTCTTAGTAGATATTTCAGCAGCATCTTCAAATGATTTGATGTGATCAGATGCATCTGCAACTAACTAACCAAGTTTGTTGATAGGAGTAGGAAGATGTGTGATAGAGGTTTCAGGTAGTAATCCAGACAAAATTTCTACTGCATTCTGGATTATCTCTTCATCAATTATTTGCTCTTTTAATCTCTTCTTGTGTGCATGAGATTGCATAACATTAGTAATATTCATCATTTCTGATGCACTCAAGGTATTCATGTCAATAGGTCCTGAAATACTTAAAGAGTCTTCATCATCATCATCAAGTAATTTTTGCTTTTCCAGTTCAGGGGGTATACTCTTAATTATGGCTCTTTCTATGTTCTTCTCTGTTGTATCTTCTATTTGCTAAGTAATAGCTTCCTCAATAGACTCCTTTTGAGTGATCTCAATGATCGGTGGAGATTGGGGTTTCTCCAATTGTTCAGTTGCCAGTTCACTGACCTCTTTTAGTTGATTACCCAGTTGATCACTTGATGTAACTTGTACTTCTGTGATTGTAGGAGGATCCATATCTGGTGCAGTACTATCTACATATAGGTTTATTATGTCCTCAATATCTTCATCAACAAGAATAATGGAATCATCCTTCTTCTTGGTTGGATAGACTATGTTAGCTTGAATAATTTCCTCTTCATCTATTTCTGGTCGAGGAACATCTTCTGTAGTATCATCCTTACTGCTTGAGTGGATGACATCTTCCCTCTTTTTGATTATATAAGCTAGCTGATGTGTCTCAGACTCAACAACTGACCTTTTTGCATAAAGAAGCTTCAGTCTTCTTACTTTAAAATCAAAATATGCTTTGCATTCCTCAGTTAAAGCACTAATTCCATTTGATGATAGATTGAGAAAATACTGTACAAATACTTCATCAATAATCTTCTTTTTTAATTGAATGGCTTCTTCCCATTTATCTAACAAATTATTATACAAAGAGACTGAAATATCTTTCTCCAAATCATGCAGAAATCTACTGTAATGACCTAAATAGGTTATTACCAGTTGGAGTATTTGCTTCTGCTCATCTTCAATAAAAGAATCATAATGTTCTTTGGCGTTGTCAAACCTATTTCTTCCCAATGACTTCATTATTCTCTCAAATGTTGTGTCAGGTTTGTAGGTGGCAATGTCTATAGGTGTAGTTGCCTTTGGCACTACCTTTATCTTCTTAGGTGTTCTATCGGTTGCTTTTTCCTTCTTAGGTTCTTCTTCAAAATCTGTACCCTCAGACTCTAGTTGCAAAATCAGTTTCCTATTCCTCTTCTTTAGTGCACTCTCCTTCTTCTCAGATATTTTAGGTGTTGGTTCCTTCTTGGTTAGGACACTCTGAGTCACCCTTGTAGTCTTATTCATAGGAGATTTTTCATCACATTTCTTTTGCTTTCCTTTTGCTTTTGCTATAGGTGCAGTATCAGTTTCAGTTGGTGCAGCTTGGACTGCTAAGATGTCCAATTTTGCCTTCTTTTTGTCTTTGGGCGATGCTAATAGAGTATTAGCATAGCCAACTAGTAAGTCATGATTGACCTCGTAGCTCATATCTTCCATCTCTTCCTCTCTAGGTTCAATTGCTTGCATCAAGCAAAAGTCAGTGGTAACTATGAAGACTATGTCTTTTTCAAAGTGTTTTACCACATATTCAGGTAACCTCATTCTCGAGCTCATCTTCTTCTGGAATTCATTAAAGTACATGTTCATGGCAGCTGAAAAAGTATTCTTCACAACCTTAATGTTTTTCTTAATCTGTGCATTGACCCGGTTGTTCTTTGGACCATTCAATGTCACCTGTACCCAGTAGAAAGTTCTGAAAGTAGAAAAATAACCTAGCTAACAGCTGACCATATTTGAACTTCTGAGAATTGTCCTTATCAATTATCATAGTCTGCATTATCAATTATCATTCTATGTGTTGTATGAATTGCTGTGGATGGAACATTGTTAAGTCTACTGGAGTAAATATTTGGTAGCCTATCACCATTGCTGCAAGTTTCACCACAGGGTCTCTAATATTGTTGATAGAAAAAGCACGCCTATCGGATGTAGAACCGATTAACTTGAAGACAACATCTTTTGAAATTCTCCTCAACACAAGAACTTCACCGGTTGAGCAATAACCCGTTACAGCCCTAATAACCTCCTTGGTTATTGTGTGAGTCCTCTCCAAATACATATTCTCTCTGTGGACTCGACTCAAGATTATTCTTATGTGTTCATCCTCAAAATCTTCAAGAAAGTAGGCAGCATTATGAAACCCTTTTTCAAAAACCCTAGCATATTTAGTTTCAATCTTTCCATCCTTATTACAGAGTGATTTCAGTTGAGTATAGATGTGAAGAGTTCCCAAATCTTCAATTTTACAATCTATGTAGCTAGACAAATCACCTTTGACCACGACACCACTCGGGACTTGCGACAATGCATTATAAGACATAATTTCATCTGCCTCCAAAGCTTCCTCAAGATCAGCAGTGATCATCAACCTCTCTACAGACTTAGAAGTAGATGCCATTCTAGATAAACAAGTTTCGAAGTGGTATACAAAGAAATACCTAGAATCTTGCACGCCGCTCCGTTTCCCGATTGAACTGTTCAAATGCACACTCATTCGCTTCTCTACAGCTTCCAATTCAACTTGATTTCTCTAATCACAAAGCAATTTTCCAATTTGCACCAAGACAATCTTTCTCTGCTCTGCAATCACTTCAATTTTCCTTTTTCGAAAGAGTTAGGGTAAAAATGATAAGGTAAAACTTGTTTTTATCCTTTTTACCAACGGCAATAAACGCTCACAATTTTAGGTTACAAACCCTATTTTCACTGCTTAAGTGAAATACCAGTTAATAACATGTCAACAAAAAGTCACCAAAATTCAAAATTCAAAAATTCTTTCCCGCTCATTTTACAAAAGGGGCCCGGAGATGTTTTACCGTTACGCTCCCCTTAGCCGTGTTAGACAAGCTTAAGTCACTGATGCCAGATTCTCTTCACTAGGTGAAGGAATGATTTCCTCTACAGGTAACTCTTTGCATTTCTTCTTCCAAGTCTGGTTCATATCTTCTCTTGTTTCCTCAACATCAATTTTTTGCTTGCCTTTCTGATCCTTGAAAGAGTTGACCGGTTTAGTATTCCTAGATCTACAAAACTTTGCCAAGTGTCCCAGTTTGTTGTAGTGGTAATAGACCATACCATATGATCTCTAGGTCTTGCATTTCCTCTTCTTGTTCTTTTTCTATAGTTCATAGCCACATGACCAAAGTTATTACAAAAGGTACAAACAACATTTGTTACCTTTTCCATTTCGAATGAACTAAACTGGTTGCCATAGGATCTTTTCTAGTTCTTGTTCACCCGGTTATCAAAATTCCTTATCTGGTCACCATATGGTCTAGGATGCATGTGTGGTACAGGATTGTTTGATCCATATCTACACTCAATATGTTTATGCCCATACATTCCACAAGTGTAGCAATGACCTTCAAACTTTCTAGACACATACCTAGTATTAGTATTGTAACTTGCATTTATGTTAGGTTTGTTCCTACAAACATTTGTAGTATGACCAGGCTTATGGAAAACAAACCAAACAGGTTTAAAAGCCTTCTTACCGGTAGTCTTATTGACTTTAGAGGCAGTTTTGTTCTTTGGATAGGTACTCTTTGTACCAGAGAATTCACCTTTTTCAGTTATATGAAAACCAAGTCCAGAGATATCACCTTTCATTCTCTATGATTGAATTTGTTCTTCCAGCATGGTAGAACTTTTGATGAACTTCTCTAGTTTCTCATTGGCTTCAGTAAGGTTTTTGACAAGATCTTCATTATGCTTAGACAGGTTCTCTTGTAGAGATGATACCAACTCAAGATCTAGCTTTAGGTTTTCCTTTTCTTCTATTTCAACAATCAAGTCCTCATGTGTAGTATATTTTTTCCCATTTGATCTTTATAATTTCCTGATCTCTTACCTTGATAAGATCTTCAGCAGCTCTCCTGGCTTCCAATTCCCTACTCATGCGGATAGTGAGACCTTCTAGATTTCTTCTTAGATTCAGTTTCTCACCCTGCAACTTTTCAACTTCTTCTGCTAAAGCATCAATATTTGCTTCATCTGAAGAACTGTTATCAGATATTTCTAATATTTCTTTAGATAACTCTCTCCTTTTGGTTTGAGAAACTTTTAGTTTGCCTCGAAGGGATTCAATCTTGTTTCTTCTAGCATCTAGCTCTCTAACCATCTCGAAGTAACTTATGTCCCCCATGGTAGTTTCAATATTTCCTTCCAAGTGGTTAGCCTTCAAAAAAGTTAGGCTCTAATACCAATTGATGGTCTTGAAAAGAACTGAGAGGGGGGGTGAATCAGTGACACCAAAACAAGCACAACTTTAAACACTAACTGGTAGATGAACTTAACTAAGAATCTGAACAAAATACATGCTATCCAAAATGAAATAACAGTATCCACATAAAGTATAACATCCACCATAACACAATTGTTTATACATGGAAAACCCAAATAGGTAAAAACCACGGTGAGATGGAACTCACAAGTTAACTATCTGTAGTAATAGAAAACCAACCAGTTAAGGCCTTACAAAGAGCTCTACAAGGAGTGAATCTTGTTAGAGATCCCAAGCTTGATTAGAAGCTTATACCCTGTTAAGAGTACTACCTTGTTAAGAGTAACCTTGCTGGAGGATTTTAGAATCCAAACTAATGGATCACCTTGTTAGAGGATTTGTACAATGAAGCTTGTTAGAGCTTACCCGGTTAGGGGATTTTATTTTGTTGTAATGATTAGAAAACAAGAAGAAGGATTTGATATGTTCTGATTAGCACAAAACTTGCTTGATCAGATCATTCTAAGTACATTCAACACTGCTCTCCATCTAAACACTTATCACTCTTCAGCAAAAGTATTTGCATAGATCACCTCTTCTATATATGTTCTCTCTTTTTCATCTCTTCTTCAAATGCTTCACTAAGATGTTTTTAAATAGACATTCAGACCTTATGTCGGCCATAGGAACATAATTTCCTAGGTGCAATGTATCTAGACATTTAAACATAACTCATCACAAAAATGACCGCCAAACAAACGGTGTTGGTAACTCATCACAAAAATGGATACCAGTTAGAACAATCAATACCAATTGGAATAAAACTAGTGAATCATTGTCCTAAAATCTTCCACTTGATCTTCATCTTCACCTTCATCTTCATTTTGATGCTGACTTAGTGTAACCACAGGTTACCTCTTAGGCACATACCGGTTGACACACAGTACCGGTTAGAGATAGACCTTAATCATACCAGTTGGTAGTGTAAACCAATTGAAGTTATACAGGTAATCAATGTAATCATATATGTGTGTGAGAGTGTTTCATCAATGACAACAAGTGATGAATACATTACAATTATCATCAAGCCAACAAACACTTGTATTATGGTGGATGTTTTACTTGTTGTGGATTCTTTAATATCATTTTAGATTGCATGCATAGTATTAAGTAAGCTGGTTAACTGTCTTTACCAATCTGTGTTTAAAGTGGTATTGTTTTTGTTGTCACTAATTCAGTGCCCCCCCCTCTCAGTGCTTTATAAGTCTATCAATTGGTATCAGATCCAAACTTCCTTAAGGCTTAATCACTTGGAAGGAAACCCTAAAGCCATCATGGGGGATATGATTTATTTAGAGATGGCTAGAGTTCTTGGTGAAACCAAGGAAGAGCTTGAAACCCTGAGAGTCATATTTAAAGCTTCACAATTCAAAAGGAGAGAGCTAACTGAGAAAATATTGGAGATATTTGATAATAGCTCTTCAGATGAGGCTAACATTGATGCATTGGTTGAAGAAATTGAAAAATTGAACGATGAAAAGCTAAATCTGAGGAGAGAGTTAGAAGCCCTAACCATTCGCATGAGCCAAGATCTTGAAGCAAGAAGGACAGCTGAAGACATAATCAAAGAAAGAGATCATGAGATCACTAAGATAAAACAAGAGAATGCAACTTTACATGAGCATTGGCATGAAGAGAAGGAAGAGAAAGAAGCATTGCAGCTAGATCTTGAAATGGTAACATCTCTAAGAGAGACTCTGACAAAACACAATGAAGATCTTACCAAAGAGCTCACTGAGGCTAATGGAAAGCTGGAAAAGTTCAATAAGAGTTCTTCTATGTTGGATGAGCAAATCTAATCTCAAAGGATGAAAGGTGACACATTTGGACTAGGTTTCAATACATCTAAAAAGGGAGAATCTTCCGGTATCAAGAGCAACATGCACAAAGGTAAGAATGCTCCTAAGGCTAACAAGTCTACCGATAAGAAAGTTTTTAAACCTGTTTTCTTTATCTATCATAAACCTAGACATACTGCTAATGTGTGTAGAAGTAGACCTAATGAGAATAAAGGCTATAATGCAAATGCTAGGTATGTGTCTAGAAGATTTGAAGGTCATTGTTTTACATGCAACACGTATGGACATAGATCATTTAAATGCAGATATGGAGCAAACAATCTGGAACCTCAGATGAATCCAAGACCTAATGGTGACAGGAGAAGAACCTATGACAACCAGGAAAACATGAACTGGCAGAAACCCTATGTCAACCAGTTTCGTCCATTTGAAATGGAAAAGGTAACAAATGTGATTTGCACCATTTGTAATAATTATGGCCATGTGGCTATGAACTGCAATAGGAGAACTAGAAGAGGTAATGCATGACCTTGGAGATCATCTGGGATGGCTTGCTATCATTGTCACAAATTGAGACACATGGAAAAAATTTGTAGAACCAGGAAGAACAAACCGGTTAACCACTCTGAAGATCAAAAAGGTAAGTAGAAGGTCAATGTTGAGGAAACCAGATATGAGATGAACAAAATATGAAAGAAGAAGAGTGAGGACAAGCCTACAAAAGAATCTAACCCTTCACCTAGTGTGGAAAATCCTGCACCAGAGAACTAAGCCCTTTCAATAGGCCTGAGGGGAGCATAGCAGTAAATCTACTTTTGGGCCCCTTGAAGAATGTGTGGTAAAAGAGTTTTGCATTTTGAGTTGTTTTGTGAGAATTCTTGATATCATTGTCTATCGGTTTTTCAAAAGATTGTCAACTGGCTATATACCTATCAGTATTGGGAAGTTTTGTTAAGCGGTATATTAGGATTTATTACCCTATCAGTTGAGAAATTAATGTAGTGGGTAAGTTTATAAAATCAAGTTTTACCATGTTACTCTTACCCTAATTGCATTCGAAGAAGTGTTCTTGAGAACCTGTAGAGCGAAAAAGAGAATTGCTAGCTGATTGTGAATGGATTTTTGTTGTGGATCAAAAGATTGAAACTAACTCAAAGATTGGTAAAGGCAAAATGGGTGTACATTCGAGAGATCAACCCGAAACCTTGCCATCATGAACAAATTAAGGTATTCTTTTGTTAATCTCTCTCAAATCGAGTTTATCTAGAATAGCATCGTCGTCTAAGTAAGTAGAGAGACTTATGATTACTACTGAACCTATGGAGTCTATCGAATTAGACAAAATAGTATTATATAATGCATTATCTCAAGTTCCTGATGGTGTTATGATCAAAGGTGATTTATCCAGCTATATTGACTATAAAATTGAGGATTTAGGATCACTATCAATTTATTCTCAACTCAAATCCTTGTCTGATAAAAGTGGGAAATTCAAACTCGAGTTCACTAGGGTTTATGAAAAGAGTTTTCATAATGCGACGTATATTATTGAAGATTTTGAAGAATAACATGTTAGGATAATTCTTAGTCATGTGCATGGAGAGAATATGTATCTTGAAAGGGTGCATACAATTACGAAGGAAGAAATTCATATAGTGATTGGTTTTTGGCAAACTAGTGAAGTTCCAAAGCTGAGGAAAATTTCAAAAGAGACTATGACTACACTAACTCAAACCACCTCTAACGGTCATGTGTTTTCAGTCAACAACATTAAAGACCTAGCAGTTAAACTTGTAACTATGGTCATTGGTTATAAGATATTTTATTCCAGTAGGATGAACAGTGTACCGTCTGCAGCTATGCATACAGCTTACAGGATGATTGCTGAGAATGCAAATTATGACTTATGTGAGGCAATAAGGAGCCAATTTATGTTGAACCTTCAATCAATTAAGAAAGATAATAGTCAAAGGTTCAAATATGGTCAACTATTGATTGGTCGATTCTTCTATTTTCAAAATTTCCTACCGAGAATTGGCGACATTCAATGGTCAAAGGACATACCGGTAACAACTCAAATCAAGAACATCATTAAGGTTGTAAAGAACATATTTGATGTTTCTGTGAACAGATATTTTAATGAGTTCCCAAAGAAGATGATCATGAGGTCAAGGCTACCTGTAGATGTGGTGAAACACTTTGCAAAAGACATATGTTTCACATTTACCACAGACTTTTGTCTTATGGAGGCCTCAGAACCTAGGGAAGATGAAATGGAAGAAATGAGTTATGAAGGCAATTATAACTTATTAATCGATTATGTCAATAACCTTTTGGCATCTCCAGTGGATAAGAAGAAGAAAAGACTAGGAACTTATCAAGAAAGAAATGCACTTGCTAAACCTAGTACTGCTAAAGAGAAGAAGAAGAAGAAGAAAGTTGAGCAAGCACCTCCAACGATCATCGGTACAAGGGTGACATGAAGTGTTCAATTCAAAAAAGAACTGACACCCAAAGTATATGCTAAGAAGCAAACTGCAATGAGTAAGAGAGGTAGGCAACTCATTCTTCAAGTAGATGCTGAGGATACTAGTGCTGAAGAGGAACCAAAGAAAATAAAAGTAACTGGTAAGAAAGCCAAAGCAATAGGAGACACTTCAAAGAAAAGTATTCCTATTAATGTTTTATCTTACAAACCTATGACTGATTTTGAGAGAACTATAAAAACATTAGGGAGGAATAGGTTTGATAACATGAAGGAATGTTTTGATTCATTTGATGATGATCAGAAGCAACAAATTGTTCAAGAGGTAATCAACCACTTGTGTCAATACCTCAAGATATTGAAAAGGATATTTCCGATTCTTTGTATTCTATTCTTTTAAATAAGTGGAAAATAGTTGTTGAACAAGATCAAGAAATTATTGATAGAATCTTCATTCATTATTTTCCTGAATTGCCTAGAGATGAATTATTAGCATTGCTTGATAACTTCAAGGGAATATTTCATTCTAAGGCAAGAAGATTGAAGTTATTGAGTGGAAAGGTTCAATCTGTTAAAGTTGAAACTCATCAGATAGCTAGAAATATTCAAAGGATGCATGAGCAAATAAAGTCTCATAAAGATGATCAAACAGAGTCTGGAGCTCAACCGGAGTTAGATGAAGAAGAAGTTATTGCACCAGATATTGGTTGTCCTATTAATCATAAGGATAACACTGCTTCTCTACCAATTATTTTTGTAGATGATACTGATGAAATCCGGGACACTATTGATACAACTGGTAATATCATTGAACTAGTTATGGAACCTTTACAACAACCGACCATTACTATTACACATGAAGAAATTGAAGCACTGGTCATTAAACCTAGTGTCAATATTCAACCACCACCAGACAAAAAACACCAAGTGGAAAAGAAACTGTCATCGGTCACAACAGATACACAAGAGAAACAAACAAAGGTAGAAATAGAGAAAGAGAAAGAGGTTGAAGTAAAAGAGACTAGACAGAGAAAGGAGGAAGAGAAAGAGAAAATAGAGGAGTAGATAGCAGATGAAAAGGAAAGAGAAAAGGTAAAACAACAAATTGATGATGAGGATGACTCAATAGGCATCAAAGGGCCTATAGATGTAGATAATATGAGTGCATCTGAACTCATGGAGATTGCTTCTATGATGCAATCAAGAGCTCAAAAGAAAATATTGAAAGAGCAGAGGAAAGAAGCAGAAATGATTCAAACTGTTGTTGAGATTCTATCAAGTCTCCTACCAGAGACTGACACTGGGAATTTGACAACCCCTATCGGCAAGCTTGGCCAGTTGGTTGTTGATGCTTTTGGCCAGCTAAAGTCCCTTGAAGAAGCTACTCAGACTTTAGCTAAGAAGAATTATAGAAGGTAAAGAGGAGAGCAAATAATGAAAGATATTGATACAGGGAAGATTGCTCCATCTCTGAATAAAGATCTTTTGAAGACTGCTATTGGAATAGGAGGAAGGATATTGTCCTGTACATCTAATGTTTCATTTTTATATCCTGATTTGAAGAAGAGGAAAGAAGAGACAAAATGAGAATCGAAAAGGATATGTACTGCCTACATACCCTTAAAGGATTCAGCCTTAGCATTTGGAAAATTAGTTGATGACTTCCTAAAGTGGACATCTTACACTGGGCATACAAGAATGCAAAAGCAGTTTTGGCAACTCTAGAGATGAGCACAGTAGATGCAATGGAAGAATTCATTGCACAAGTTATGACAACCATTGAGATCACTGAAACGTTATTAGAAACTTGGAATAATGATTTTACTCAGATGAAGATCATTTTCAGTAGCATTTTCTTGAAAATTGTAGTGAACACTCCTTGAAAAGACTCTTAGATTTTTGTATATGTAGTTTTTGATGCAAATTTTGATATAATATATATGTATTTTACTTTTCAATTTGATATTGTTGTCAAAGGGGGAGTAGAAATATGTATGTGTTGTGAAAATTTTGTATGTATTGTTAAGGGGGTGTAGAAATATGTTTGTCCAATTTTTGTAAGCACACTTAGTTGTAAAGTTGTAAAATTTTCTAAGTGTTGTCATCAATGCCAAAGGGGGAGATTGTTGGCTTGATGATGATTGTAATGGATGACTTCATGTGTTATCATTGATGACACATGTATACACACACATATGTTCACATTGACATAGTCATCTTAGTTAAGACAAACGGGTATTACTCCTAAGTCTTTGTATTGCAAAACCGGTATTATATGCATAGAGAAGTCCAAACGGTTTTGAGGGTGTCTAACCGGTATACATAGACAACTGGTATATGCAAGAATGGCATGACATTAGCTTGGAGATTTAGCAGAGAGCAAAAAGGAAGCAATTGGAGGACAATCGGTCTATAAGTTGGAAGAGTTTAACTCTTAATTGGTATCAGTGTTCTAACTGGTTTCACTGATTGTGTGATGAGTTATCCCTAACCGATAGATTTGGCGGCAATCTGTGATGTGTTATGTTAGATTGTCCAGACACACTGCACCTAAGAAATTGTGATGTGATTCTTGAGCTGACATGAAATCTAATGTCTATATAATGACATTATGATGAACTATTTTTTATGATGCGAGATAGAAGTGTTAAGCTGTTGTGATTTACTGAAGGCATTGCAAAGTATGTCAATGATGCAATTTTGAGTGAGCAGAAGAGGATCTATTCAAGCAAGATGTGCTACTTCTAGATCACACTAGCTGTTGTTTTCTAATCACTACAACAGTCAAATCCCCTAACTGAGTAAGCTCTAACAAGCTTCATTGAATAAATCCTCTAACCAGGTGATCCATTAGTTTGGGTTTGAAATCCTCTACTAAGGTTACTCTGAATAGGGTACTACCTTTAACAAGGTATAGCTCCTAAAAGAGCTTTGGGATCTTTAACAGGATTTTCTCCTAGCAGAGCACTTTTGTAGACCTTAACAAGTCAGTTACCTATTACTGCAGATAGTTAACTTGTGAGTTCCATCTCACCATGGTTTTTCCCAATTGGTTTTTCCATGTATAAACACTTGTGTTATGGTGGATTTTTTATTTGTTGTGGATTCTTTAATATCATTTTGGATTGCATGCATAGTATTAAGTAAGCTGGTTAACTATCTTTACCAATCTGTGTTTAAAGTGGTATTGTTTTTGTTGTCACTGATTCACCCCTCTCCCCTCTCGGTGCTTTATAATTATATCAAAGGGACACATGTTGATGTTTGTTTTAACATGTCATAGGGCATATAGAAGGGAGATAAGGTCAGCTCTACTTTATTGGGTGGTTTTAGCCCATGATTTTGTAATATTGTTTGACGGTTTCTTGCATTGTATCTCCTATATATGAGGTGAGTGAGATAGAGGTTGTGTGTAAGAGTCTTATGGTGATTGAGTTACCTTTGGGTCTCTATTTGGTGGTACCCTAGTGAAGAGATTTCTCTATAAGTGTATTATAATTTGTTATTGATTGCTAAATAATAGATGGAGCTTCTTTTGGAGTGTGGGGATATTCTCCCGAAAGGGTTTTCCCCACGTAAATCACTATGTTGTTGTGTTGCGGTATGCTTGATATTTTGATTATTTTTGTTAAGTTTTTGTAATTGTTGTAATGATCCATAAAAGTTTTTGCATTATCCTCCTCTCAAGGTTAGTGTAGGAAGTTGTTCTGCTACTTAACTTCCTTACAAAGACATTGTGCTTCTTGAATGTAATCACATATGTTGTATGAAATGGAATGAACATGAAAAAATCCTAATCACACACACATGCTTGCATACAAATGATGTAATTTTACTCCATAATGGTTGAATGAAGAATATACAACCTTGAAGATCTTTGAAAATTCTTGATGATGAATGCTTCATTGATGCAAGAATGCTTGATTGCTTGGAGTCTTATTTAGGATGAAATTAGGTTGATTATATGTCTTTATATAGGGGTATCTATTCCAATTACCAATTAGGTTGACCTCCAATAGTCATATAGAGCCACAAATTTAATTTCTCATCGAAGAGATGGGACCCATCTCTCACTTTAAAATAGGGCCCATCTAAGGGGGACTAGTGCTAGTTCTCTGGTCCTCCTCAAGATCGAGGACCATGGTTTTGCCCCAGGAGAAGATTATCCCTTCAAGAAATCAATTTGGAGGTGTACATGGCACCAAAATTAGATTTAATGCACTAAATGGACCTAGATAGGTGATGAGGTGGAGACACGCTAAAGTAGGAGCATAAGCATGAGGTGTAAATTGGCTTGGTGATAATTTATGGTGCTACACCCATTAATATTTTTCAAACCCTTGATAGAATCAATTATAAGTTGAGTCACCTTTCAATGGCCAAAGCTCTCAAACCAATTGAAAGGTAAAATTTGAGCATCCAAACCAAAGTCATCCCTTCATCTTGGTTGTTTGAATATCTCTTCAAGTTCCTAGTGAAGGTCACCACAAATTCCTCTAAATGTATCCTTATTACTCTTCCCATAGTAGCCATACCCTGGGACTACCTTGCAGCAGCATCAAATTTCAGCTTATACCACTTAGGTCTAGGTGGACACCACCTAGTGTTCTTCCTCTTTATCCTCAATTTTTGGCAACTATATCATAAAATTGCAAAGGTCGATAGGATGGACAAGGACAAGTAGTAACAAAGAGGTTTTCAATGAGAAATTTAGAAAAGGATGCAAAGACCTTCTCCATTGGTTTTTCTAACTCACAAAAGATTATATTGTTCCTTTCTTTCCATATACACTAGCCAAGATGTGATGGAATTTGCTTCCATAATTGTTTGACTAGGGGGTTATGAGAAGGCCCCAACCACTCCATGGTCAAGTCTTGTAAGACTACATTCATAACCCAAAGAATATCCAACTTCTAGAGAACCATACCCCAAAGGGTTTTAGTGAATAAACAATGGAGAAATAAGTGGAGGATGCTTTCCTCTTACTATTTACATAAAACACAATGGTTGAGAAGATGGGATCCCCACTTATTTAAATTTTTTTGGGTGAGAATTTTTTTATGCAAAGTAGTCCACAAAAATAAGCTAATTTTGGGAATTAATTGAAAGTTCCAAGATTGTCTCCACCACCCAGAGTCATTATTATCTTTGAGGAGGATATGATAAGAAGATATAATAGTAAAGTCATCCCCAAGATTCAATATCCAAATGAATCTATCCTCCCTATGAATCAGGGGAATCATGGTTTGGTTAGTAGGTTCTGCAACTCAAGAGCCACCTGCAGAAAATGAGACTGATTTGGTCAACACAGGGAAATATTATTCCAAGATATGTTGGGGGAAATGTAGTCCCTGATTCACTATCTAAAAAATTCCTTAGCACAACCATAGATGTTCCTAAAGGATTGATCCAAAACAAGAGGTTTATCCCCTAGCTATGTGTCTTCCCAGAAGTAGATGTTGCCCCCATTCCCAATTTGTCACAATAAGCCATACCGAATAGTATTCCTACATTAGAGCACATTATTCTATATCTTAGAACTGTCAGGGAATCCTTGAGTTGGTAAAACCTTATAAAACTTCTCATGGTTTAAATACTTAGCACACATTATATTCCACTAATCTGCCTTGTGGAGGGCCAATTTCCGTCCAATTTTTTCCATAAGGGCCTTGTTGAGCAAAGATACTTTTTCTAATTCCCAAGCCTCGCTGATTTTTTGGGTAACAAACCTTGTCCTCATTGACAAGAGCCAATCTATTATTGTCTTCCATGTGAGTCCATAAGAATGTCTTTTGAATTATTTCTAGTTTCTCCGCCATGGAACCTGAAATCTTGAATAGGGACAAAAAATAAATTTGGATACCTTGCAAAGAGGTAGCAAGGAGTTGAAGTTTACCTACACTACTAAGTAGTTTACCCTTCAATCCAACCAACTTCTTTTGTATTCTTTCTAAAAATGAGCTCCAAAAGGTGTTAGAAACTTCCTTGACCATGGGAGGCAACCCCAAATACATCCTGAAAAGAACTACTCTGTGACACCCCAAGATAGTTTGGATTTTATGTTGTAGCCTATCTGTAGTATTGAAGAAGTAAATGCTTCTCTTATTATATTTTATATGCTGACCTGAAGCCTCTGCATATTGATGAAGGAAATATTTCCATTATCAAGCTTCCACCACCAAAGCCACACCAAACAAGATGGTATCATCCACAAACTATTATAGAACAGTCATCAGTATATAGGAAGGAGGCTTAACCCCTTGCAACTTACCCCTATTGATAAGACAGAAAAAAATTTCCAAGAACCTCAACAAGAATAATGAACAAGTATAGGGATAGGGATCCCCTTGTCTAATACCCCTGGCCGCTCCAAAAGATTGTCTGGGGACTCCATTAATGAGTACAAATAACCTCACCGTGGTAACACATTCTTTGATTAGACTAATTATTCTATCTCTAAATTTAAATTTCCAGATGACTTTAAAATGAAAGTCTCAATTGACTCTATCATATGCCTTAGAGAATTCGAATTTAGGACCATCCCCAATTGATGACACTTTTCCATAGAATGAATAATTTCATGAGTGGAAATCACAGCATCAAGAATATGCCTTCTAGGTATAAAACCTTTTTTATTATAGCTGATGAACCCATCAAGAAAAGGTTTAATCTTATTCACCGAAATCTTAGAAAATATTTTATAGACTGTATTACACAAACTGGTGGGTCTAAATTCCAAGAGTCTTTGGGGTTCTTGTATTATTGGAATCAAGGCAATGTGGGAATTGTTTATTTTTTTCAATAGTTTTCTAGTTCATAAGAAGTCCTTAGTTTCCATGGTCACATCAAAACCCATAATATCTCAAAAATCTTGAAAGAAAGCTGGAGGGAAGCCATCATATCCTAGGGCTTCATAGGCCCCCATAGAAAATACAACATTCTTGACCTCATCTTTTGTAATTGGGGCTAGAATCAGTGCATTGTCAACATCATCTAAAGCATCAGGAAGACATTGGAGCAACTAGTCTTCTAGTAGCAAGTTCTTGACCTAGTTCCCTTCCCTTAACATGTTACAAAAGTAACTTGAAACCAGGATTTCCAATTCAGTATCATCCTTTATTTCTTGGTTCAATGCATCCCTAATACTTAAAATCATATTTATCATCCTATGTTTAACGATATACCTATGGAAGAAGGTTGACTTCCTCTCACTCTCTTGCAATCACTACACCTTGGACTTCTATTTCCAATAAATTTCCTCTTGTTTAAGATTTTACTTCCACTTTCTTCTTATAATTTCCTCTACCCTATGAGTACAGTCTAAGGATTCCCCATGGCCATCCAATCCTCAATAGCAGACAATCTAGAATTAATTTCTTTCTTCTTAATATTGTCAAATGTAAATTTATTCCAACCTTTTGCATTCTTCCTTATCAAATCTAGTTTCTAAGCAACCCTATACATAGGTGTTCCCTAAATTGGAGTACTCCACTAGTTATATAGACAATCTTCGAACTCCAGATGTATTGTCCACATGATTTCATAGTGGAATGAGATACATTCCCTAATAGGTCTAACAATCCATTCCAGAAGAATGGGGTTATGGTCAAACACGTTCCTAAGAAGAGCACATAGAGTTGCATTATAAAAAATGTCCCAATTGGTTGAGACCAAAAATCTATCTAGTCAAACTTGAATGAAGTGCTCTCCCTTCCTATGATTAGACCAAGTGAACGACTGGCCCATTAGGTCTATATCAAGCAATCCATTTCTACTAATAAAGTCTGCTAAATCTGCCATGGTTTCTGAATAATCAAACAAACCTCCCATTTTCTTTGAGGGAAAAAGAGGGGAGTTAAAATCACCCACAACCATCCAATAGGAGTCTTGATCAAGTTGGATCGAGGAAGAGATCTCATCCCAAAGCACTATATAGATAGTTTAAGTATCAGGTGTTGGAAAGAGATATTGTACAGGTTATCTATTGTTGTCATTGATTACAACCCAAATTAGTGCACCCATCCACATTGTTGTATGTGATCCTATCGTAAATCATATTCAATATTGGTTCAAGTCCGGTAAGCTAGAATAGAGCATCTGATAGTGTTGTGCATTTTGGTTGATATATCCTTTCTGGGTATCATCTTGTGTTGCAGATCTAATTGTAGGTTGATGGATGTCTGGACAACCTTATTCCAAATTTTTATCCTCTAGGGATGATTAGTGTTTAAGTTACAAGCTCCAGTGTATCGATTTTTTAGTTTATCAGTGCAAGACAATCGACTTGTGTGGATAATCTTTATGTGGATCATGTGGATCGATTTTGGTAATTATTTTTGTGGTCCAGGTGTTTATTCTAATGGATATGGAAATGTGTGGACAATTTTTTTTGTCCACATTGGTGTTTTTTATTTTAGATTTGGCCAACAGTATGTACACATTTCATAATATGCTAAGTGTTTTTGAAGCCGACATGTGGTTGATCTAATATCTTGTTACGAATATATGTAAGTGGTGTATTTGATCAATTTAGTGTGTGTGGTGAATGTGAAAGGTTTTGGTGATTGATTGTGTGTAGTTACATGTGCGTTGATTAGCGATTTATACTCTGGATCAGAGCAGAACAGTGGAACAAAGCAATATAAGGTAGTTTATGAAAAAATTGTGTAATATGCTTAATCATAACTATAAAGTGGCATTTGTAGATGCTATTATTTAGTTCATGTACTGCATTAATCTTATGTAACTCATTTGTAAGGTAGTGAGCCTTCCTAGGGTTGTAGCCCTTCTTTGTTTGAGAAGTGAACTCTAGGTAGTGTGCCTGAATGCATGTGCATTCCATTATAAAACTTATATTTGAGTATACTCATCTTGTGGGTGTCATCCCCAATGTGGATTTTACCTTGATTGGATTTTCCACATATAAAATCCTTGTGTTATGGTGTTGTGGTTGATTTTTTTGTGTTCTTGCATTTTTCTTTTGGTTCAATGCATTAAATGGTTGAAAGACCAATTTAACAAAGTTAAAGTTTTCAGAACACTAATTCACCCCCCCCCCCCCCTCTTAGTGTTCCTTGATTCCAATAATTGGTATCAGATCCTAGTTCGTCATAAGAAGTATAACAACTTGAGGAGGATCCGGGAAGGTGGTGCAATGGATTTTGCTAGTCTTCAACATCATATACATGTTACACTTGATGATCTTGATCAATCCAAAACCGAAGTCTGAGAATTGAAAGTAAATCTTAAGGATGATGAGAATTTTATTTAGTCATTGAAGAAGAAATTGAATAAGTATAGGGAAAAGAGAAAGGAACTTGTTGATTAGCTAAAATAGAAAGAAAGCCAAAGCATAGATGATAGTCCTAGAGATAATGCAATCCAGAAAATTACATGGAATCTATAGTAATGAGGTTAACAAAGGAGATTGAGGGAAGGAAGAACAATGAAGAGAACATTAATTATTCATTTAAGATCTGATGAATGTTGTTGAATCAATTATGAAAATGATCAGTTGAAGCTTGAATTGCAACAATCCAAAAACAATGAAGAAGAGCTTGAAAGGAAGATTGTCATTCTTAGGGATGAACTTGCCACTACAAATGACTATAAGCAAAAGTTCAATATTAGCTCAGGTAAAGTTGATGTGTTGTTGTGAAGTCAGAAGATTGAAGATGACAAATGAGGGCTTGGATATGAAAAAGGAGAAAACTCTGGATCTAGTCAAAGCAAAGCCAATTTAGAACATCAAAAGAACAAGTAAAAGGTCTCTAGTAAGGCAACCTAATTCTCAAAAGTTAAATGGTAACTATTTTCTTGCAATAAATTTGGTCATAAAGCTAGTCAATGCAGAAATAGGATGAATCAAAATGGTTCATCTTTCTTTGGTTAGTGTTTCAATTGCAATAAGTATGATCATAAATCAAGTGAATGCAGAAGTATGATGAATAACTCTTTCAATCAAAGGAATGTTAGATGTTAAACATGCAGTTGGTTTGGTCACATTTCTAATCAATGCATATCAAGAGAAAATCAAGGGAATTATAGGCCTAAATAGAGAAAAGTTGTGTGTTATAATTGCAACAAATTTGGTGACATTACAAAATTTTGTAGAAGCAAGAATGTGGATAGGAAGGTTCGACAGACAAGAACAAAAGTGTGCAGAAAGATGCTAAGGGAAAAGGAAAATTAACTATGGATGAGATCGGCAATCAAATGAGGAAGATAATACAAGAAATGGATCCGCACCTGAATCTGGTGTTGGAAATTTCTCTGAGAATTAGTTTAAGGCCTCTGGCCTAGGGGGAGTTTTCAAGATCAAGATCCTATTCACCCCTGTGAGAAGTTGTTGTTGGAATGCGGCAGATTGTCAATAGTTTCATTGATGTATGCAGATCATCCAAAAGGATTTTTGAAATTATTTGAGCGAAATTAGGGATCGGCAGGAAAACTTTTGTGAGTAGTCTATGAAATCAGGGTATCCAAAAGGGTTAGGGCAATTGCATTTATTACAACAAAAATTTAAAAGTGTGAATAGTAAAAGACAACCTTTACCCTTCATTTGTCACTTTGCATTCTGTAAGATAGAGTAGAAGTGAGCTTTGCGAGAAGATTTATGAGTAATCGAAGTGTTAAGGCGATTCGGCATGAAAATACTAATTCAATGAAGTAAGGTATTTTTTTGAGATGCTTGTAATTTCAAATCTTTGTAATGGATAACCTCTGGTAGTTGATATAACTAAGAGATCCCACCTAAAATTCAAAAAGAAACCATTTAAATTTGTAGAAGATGACCCGTTAGTCATCCATTCCGTATGGTGTTCTTCATGTCGAGCATATCAGTGCATAAATTCATACAAATCTTGAAGAGTTGGGAGGATCCTAGTTGTTTAATATGTACACCAATCACATATCAGGAGAGGATTTCAAGATCAAGCCCAAATTCAATGTCTTGAAGGAGAAGAACTTTATGTAGGTCGTTAGGTTTCTAGTGTTTGATGAGAATGAGTGGGTTGGATATGTTCTAAGTTGAATACATGATGAATTCATGTGGTTAAACCAGCCATTCAAAATCACAAAGGATATAATCATAATTGTAACAAGTTTAAGCTCATCTGGTGGTTTGCCCGCGCTCTTGTGTGTGAAGAATCAAATAATCACATATGCAACCAATTCCAGGTTTAATAAAAGGGCTTTGACAATAAATGATATTGTTGAGATAGATGTGAATTTTGCTTCTATGATTGTCAGATATAAGGTTTATCACTCTAGCCGAGAGAACTTGGTATCTGGCATAGCTATCTATACTACATATCAGATGATTAAGGAGAACAAGGAGTATGATCTGTGTGAACTACTCCAAAGCCAGTTGATGGAGAATCTCACTTCAATCAAGAAGGATAAGAAGAATACATTCAAATATGGCACCTTGATCTTATGTTTATTCTTCTATTTCATGCATGAGATTCTGGGTATTCATAATATTTAATGGGTTAGTGACAGATCGGTGGCAGTCCAAATCAAAGATCTTTTATACAGCATTACAGATAGCAAAACCCAGAGAACTGTACTTTGGGGATACTTCAAGAACTTCTAGAGCATAATGCAAGTCAGGGAAAGAATCCCTAAATTTATTGTGAAGAAATACAAGGATACAATTTGCTTCATGGTAGATATTGATCAATGCCTAATGGAAGCAGTGGAACCAAGGACTGTATGGATCATGTCCATGGGGTATGAGGTAGATGAGTAGATATTGGAGGTGTATGCTCAACATTTGTTAAGTAAGCCTATTGATGCCTCAAAGGAAAGGTTTGGCACATTTTCTAAGAAGGACTTGTAATTACATACGCAATTCAAGAAGCCATAAATAGTAAGGAAAGTGAGATAGGAGGTGGAACAATATGCAGAGAGCATTGGCATTATTGTTGAAGTAGTCAGAGAGGAAAGGAAGAGGAATATGCTAGCTGAAAAGGAGCCATTCAAGGTTAAGAAAGCTAATCCAAAAGACTCCTCAACAAAACCAAGACAATCCAGAAGCTCTACAACTTCCTTTGATTCTCAAAAGCCAACCAACACAACAAAACCCCAATTCAAGCCATGCGATAGAGAAGGGAAGAGGAAGAAGCATAAAGGCATAGGAGTATATGTTGTTATGGATGATGATCAAGAGACTGATTTTGATGAATCAGTAAAGGAGATAAAGACAAAGGGCACTAAATCTTCAAAAGTATCTAAGGACAAGCCCTCCAGTGGAGAGAAAGCCAACAAGAAGATGAAATTAGATCCATCTGGTATGTCTGTTGAAAATGTTGAAAAAGCTCTCATTGTTCAAGGTAACCTCAAGCCACTATCTGAATATTATGAAAAATTGATGAAGTCGGTTAGAGAACTCTAGAAGAAGTCACTATTAAATACTTTAATATATTCAATAGGGGTCTTGTTGAGATTAGGTATGAGATCCCCAAAAGCCTATGTGATGTATTAGAAATGAGAAGATTGAGTGCTAAGGAAGAAGATAAAAGACTTAGAGAGCATACTTTGGTAAATCTTTGTCCTATGATTTCGATAGAAGAGGTGAATAGAATTCTCAAAGAAACCAAGAATGAGTTTAGAAGCAAGACCAAGGTAAATAAGTTACTTATTAGGGAGACTGAGAAAGTAATTAGAGATACAGAGAATATTTGAAATTGGTCCTGCTAAGGAATAATTTTGATGTTGTCTCAGAAGAGGCTCACGTTGGTGGTGGGTCATCTATTCCAGAAGCTCATGGAATGAAATCTAAAGATGAACAAGTTGAGGTGAATGTTCCTTCTATTTTGGATGAATGAGAGGTGAATAAATGTTGTGATGAGTCATTCAAAGTAGATATAGTTGAGGATACTCAAAATCCTCTAAAACTTGCTAAGATATTTGTGAATAATGAAGTCCCATCTAGTAAAGAAGCAGTGAAGGTGGTGAAACTTAAGAATGAACCAGTCACGGAAGCAAGAGACACTAGAGAGGCAGTTAAGGTATTTGTGGAGAAGGACAAGAAAGAACTAGATGATCTTGAGTTGATCCAAGGACCTATCGATCTGGCCACTCTTTCTCCCATCCAGAAATTGCAACTAGCATCATTTACTAGGCCAAAGTAAGGGAGGAGATGTTGAAGTCTCATATTGAGGATAGTGAGCTAATTTCTCTTGCATTCGATGTCTTGGAGAAGATCATACCTTCATATGTCAAGGACACATCAGATACTCCCTCTGGTCAGCTGAAAGTCTAATAAATTTGATAAGTACTCACTTTGAATCACTTGAGAAGTCAGTTGAGGTTAAGGTCTGAAATGAATTTGATGCCAAGAGGTTTAGTTCATTGAAGAATATGACTGCAAATGATAGAATCTTTTAGACACCTACATGAAGAGTATTCAAAATGCTTTATCAGAAGGAGGCAGTGTCTACAAATCATGTTTGTCATTGTCCAAATTTACTAAGAATATTGAGAAGCAGATTAAGGAGCATGAGAAGCAAATGGCCAATATATCCCAGTCCTTTGATCCCTTGACTATTTTTATGGCTAGTCAAGAAGATCAAGTCATTTCCTTTCTTGACAAGATCAAGAATCCGATGCATGAAAAGGATAGGATTGTTGGTAGAGTCGGTGAACTTCAAAGCCTAATTGGTCCCAAATTGGAAACTTTATTAAATGCTTTGAAGGAAGCCCAAGATGCCATGGTAACCAATGAACCCTCAGACCTTAAGACAACAAAAATGTAGGCATTTCTTTTCAGTGGGAAAATTTCAATTTTGGAGAGTCTCAAGAAAGGTTGGGACAGTGATCTGGTCTTATTGAAGAACATTTTTGTAGATGTATTTCAGTATATGTAATTTAGGAGAGTGTTTATATATGTAGTCTGTTCATATGAATTTTGTATGAATTTTGGCATGTTGATCCTTGCCTTTTCCATTGATGTCAAAGGGGGAGCGTAGGGCAATGAAAAATGCTACATTCATTTCAGGGGAAATTTTGGGAGTTTTGGAATTTGGAAGTTTGTTTTGCAGTGTGTGTTCATATTTGGTCTGACACGTAGTCATTTTTCACTATTGCCATCAATGCCAAAGGGGGAGATTTTTGGGAAGAGACATTGCACAAGTTATCTAGTGTTGTCATTGATGGAAACCTAAGTCAATACACCCATCCGCATTGTTGTATGTGATCTTACCGAAAGTGAGATTCAAGATTGGTTCAAGTTCGGCAAGCTAGAACAAAGGATCTAACAGTGTTGTGCATTTTGGTTGATACATCCTTTTTGTTTATCATCTTGTGTTGTAGATATAATTGTAGGTTGATGGATGTTTGGATAGCCTTATTCTAGAGTCTTAGCTTTTGGTGATGATTAGTGTTCAAGTTAGAAGCTTTGGTGTATCAATTTTTCAATTTATCAATGCAAGATAGCCAACTTGTGTGGATAATCCTTATGCGGATCATGTGGATCAATTTTGGTGATTATTTTTGTGGTCCAAGTGTTTAGTCTAATGGTTGTGGCAATGTGTGGACAATTGTTTTGGTCTACATTGGTATTTTGATTTCAGATTTAGCCGACAGTATGTACATGTTTCATAATATGCTAAGTGCTTTTTAAGCAGACATGTGGTTGATCTAATATCTTGTTATGGATATATATAAGTGATGTATTTGATCAATTTAATGTGTGTGGTGAATGCAAAAGGTGTTGGTGATCAATTGTGCATAGTTGCATGTGCACATATTAGAGATTTATGCTTCGGATCATAGCAGAATATTGGAACAAAGCAGTATAAGGCAACTTATGAAAAGTTTGTGTAATGTGCTTAACCATAGCTATAAACAGACATTTGTAGATACTATTATTTAGTTCATGTACTTCAGTAATCTTATGTAAGTCATTTGTAAGGTAGTGAGCCTTTCTAGGGTTGCAACCCTTCTTTGTTTGAGGAAGGAGCTCTAGGCAGTGTGCCTAAATGAATGTCCATTCCATTGTACAACTTATATTTGAGTATACTGATCTTGTGGGTCTCATCCCCACCATGGTTTTTCTCTTGATCGGGTTTTCCACATATAAAATCCTTTTGTTATGGTGTTGTGGTTGATTATTCTATGCTCTTGCATTTTTCTTTTGGTTCAATGCATTAAAAGGTTGAAAGAGCAATTTAAAAAAGTTAAAGTTTATAGAACATTGATTCACCCCCCCCCCTCTTAGTGTTCCTTGATTCCAACATCAAGGCCATACACATTAACAATACTCCATGATTCAGATCGAGAATCAAACCTAATAGTTAAAGAGCTAATTGAGGGAGATATAAGAGATCCTCTCAATTTCATAGGATACCACATAGTGACGACTCCCCTAGAAGCTTCGTTATCATTACTTATAAAAAAGGAGGAGCCTAACCAAATGAACCTTGCAATGGTGCTAAAAGAATTCTCTGTCATCTTAACTTCTTGAAGAAACAAAATAATTCTTTTTTTTAAATACAATCCTCGAGGGCATATACTATTTTTGGGATCTATTTAAGACCCTCATATTCCATGAGAGGAATTTCATTTTTTTATTTTGGTTGATGAATCAAGGGTCCTCTATTTTCCATTACAAACTTCCCTTACCACTTCCTTTTGCCTTGTGAGTCTCTACGACAAGTTTCTGGTCTTTGACTCTAGGCCTTGACATCAATCTTCTTATTCCTAGCTTTCCTCTTCTATGTCATCCATCCATGATCACCGATTTGGGCACAACTTCTTCAGGTAGCATCGGGTGAGGAGAAGGTCTGCCCCTACCTGGAAGGGGATAAATAGAGTTGGCAAGGGGGTTCTGGCAAGCTTATTTTGCCTGACAAATTTACAGTTACCTAGAGTGATAGGAGTTGGGACCTCATCTATGACCTTTCTATAGGTTGTGGTCAAATGGAAGGGGATCTCCCCTTCTTCCAAAGGTCCCATTTTCACCATTTTTCTTAGCTCCCCCTATGGAGCCTTGATAGAGGGAGGAGGAGGAATTTTTGTATCAAGATAGGGTCCCATTTCCTTAGAAACTTTACATCCTTGCTCCACCATAGTGGTCTTGTTATGGGTTTCTAACAACTTGAGGAGGTCATCAGTAAAAGGGTAATCAACACTCTCCATCTCCAAGCCATCCACACCCAAAACCTTTTCCATAGTTGTAGACACTATGGATGTGCAAATCTCCTTCTATTTCAGAGGTTTATATGGGGGAGCCTTACACTCAAAAATCAAGTGACCTGATTTAGAGCATTTTTTACAATAAACTGTGGCGTTCTCATAAACTATTGCCTAGGTCCAACTTTCGAACTTAGATTACAAGGTAATAAAGTTAGGGAGATTATTATTAACAACAAGCATTACACAAAATGAGAAAAAAACTAACTTGGATCTCATCCTAGTCACCTAATATATAGACACATAATGCCCAAACGTGCTACCAATCCACTGGAAGATCTGCTTATCCAAAAACTCAAGTGGGAGCCACAATAAGCAAACCTACACATGAGTAATCTTGTTTAAATTTGTTGTAGGATCAAAATCATGTTTCCATCTACAAAGAGAGAGATGGTGCTTCACATAAGCCCATGACCCTAAGAGAACCACAACCAAACCTTCCTCCATGGTGAATTTGAACAAGAAAAGAGCACCAGGTATGATGCTTATTATGACACTTCCCTTGAGCCTCCATTTAAGAGACACCCATTTCCTTACCATGTTAATAGTTGGCCTAAATGAGAAAAATTTCCCAACCAAAGTACTATTCATTGAAGAAATAATGCAATCTAACACTGAATCTGGTAACACAATGGCAGTGTTGACCTCTATTTGTAAGCACTCTTGGACTATATTCAATTCAATGTGACCATGTGTCTCACCGAAAAGCACATTCTTCCATCCATTAGATAGTGTGTTCTCTTTTGGATTCTCATGCGCCAACTTATTGGAGTTAACAACATTATCAAAACTACCCAGAAAGGGGACAACAGAGCTCGCAGGCTAAGAATCGGTCATAGGCGAAGTGGGGTCATCAGAAGAGGACACTTTAGCAGCAACCTGAAGAGATTCCTACCTATGAAGCCGGAACCACCAAAACCTCTGGAGGAGGATCTTTAGGTGGGGGGGGCATGCCTCCCACCCTCCATGGATTCCATGTTCAAGATTAGAAGTAGGTTTGAAATTTGAAAAAAATCAAACAAGAAGTTGTAGAACCCCTATTTTATCTATGTCCTCTATTACATTTTGGCTTTAGGGTGTTGGGATAGGAACTCTTTTTCATTTTGATGCATGCACAATTTAGTGCAACAAATATTCTAATAAGGAAAAGAAAATATATTCATTGTCTTCATACTCACCATTGGAACCAATAGTGAATAAATCTAAATTAAATCAAATTTTGATGATTGCTCTTTTGGGCTACCTAAGGGTTCACATTCTATGGAGATGAAACTTATAGTGGAGAAGAAAATGTTATGACATCAAAGACTTGGATATATTAGTGAGATTGGTCTTATATAGTAGGGCTTGATGATTGTAATCTCAAATTTGATTTTGTGAAAATTTTGTATATGAAAAATAATATTATATTTAGTTTTATTCCAATTCCACAAATCTTACAGGGTTTTAGGACTTAGTTAATTTTAATGAGTTTTGTCCTATTAATATTCGTTCTTTATCTAACTCTATATATTTTATATCATAAATATTGATGACTATAGCAGGATATTTTTCATTTCTTCAAGAATAAATCTAAAGTCTTTAGTCAATTTAAAGAGTTTAAAGTATTTATTGAAAACCAGATTGGAAAAAAAGATTGAGTGTTTGAGAACATATAATGGTCCAGTACATTTTGTTTCATAGATTTTGATAGGTTCTATAGAGAATAAGTCCATACACCCCTCAATAGAATGAAGTTGTAGAGAGGATTACCATGACGTTGATGGAGAGGGTCAGGTGCATGTTGAGTAGAGCTAGCATTGAACAACATTTTTTTCAGTTGAATTTGTTGCTAGTACCTACTTTCTATTTAATAGATTTCCCACATCACTTATTGTTGAGAAGACATTCATAGAGGTGAGGTTGGTAAATAAGTTATCATTGAGACATTTAAACTCTTTGGTTGCAAGGAATATGTTCGTGTTCTAAGAGAGAAGAGGTATAAGTTTTAGAACAAGGCAATTAGGTGTATCTTCATTGATTATGGTGTCAATGTGAAAGGGTACAAGCTTTGGAACCCTATGGTTGAGAAGGTTCTCTACAATAGAAGTGTCAAATTTAGGGATATGAAACCTTCCTCTATTGATCCAAAGCTAGAGAAAGAAAAGAAAGAAGATATGTTTCAATTTCCTCTTGACCCTAAGAAATTTAAACTAGAAGCCCATGATGAACCTAATTATGGGAATAAAGCTAACAACTCTAATAGTTTAAAGGAAGAAGAAACTCAAATTTAATTGGGGAAGGTCCACGTGTATAAGGTGACAACCTAAAAGGTTTGGTTATTTTATTATTGGATTATAAATTTATTTTTTCTTTGATAGCTAATATAAAATTTAGATTTTTGGATTCTAACTATGTAATTCATCATTAGATTATAGTTCTATGATAATTTAGATTTTTTTAAATCTCTATTATTAGGTGATACAAAATTTAAAATTATTTTTTATATTGTGGGGTATTTTTTGTTAGGTTATAGAGTTGAGTATTTGTGATTAGGTATTACAGGTGACATCACGAGGAAAAATGTAGGGTTGACTATTGCATTGAAATTGTAGTGGAGAATGGGTGAGGTAAATATAGATAACAATATTATGTTACTAGCATGATGAGTCAAATGATAATGAGGATTTGTGTTTGTTGGAAGAATTTATAATGTGTACCCATTGTTAAAAATATTTTATTAAGTTTTGAACATTGTGGTTAATTACATATCAATAAAGTCTACTTTATTATTTGTAGATTATTTAGCTCTTGGGTTGTGAGTAATGGCCTTGGGTGAAGACAAGCAAATAACTTATTGTTATATGAAATCTTGTTATAAGCTCATCCATCCTCTCTACTAAATGGATTTCACTTTAGACAAAATTTTCCTATCTCCATTTCTTTGATGATTTTTTGGTTGCATCTCAAGCTTAGTAATTAGTTCTCAAATGATAATTAAAGAGAAGTACACATACATAATACATAAAAAAAATTCAATCAGTAATAATTATATTTTATTAATTTTAACTAAAAGGTACATCTACATCAAAATTTCCAAAAAGAAACCACCCTCAAACACCATCCAAACCTGCTATCTAAAACCATAGTTTCCCAAAACAGTATACTGCTCAAACCCTACCCCACCCCCACATCATCAAAAATATAAGTTCAAAATTACATCATGCCAATCAAATCTGGCTGAAGTGTTCAAATAGTTTAACAGAAAACAAAAATTTAAGTTTTTCAAATAAAATACTATCTAAACAAAAAGAGGCGCCCAGAAGTACCCTGGTCCAGATAATTCCTCATCTTCCTGCCAAGGCATGTGAATCTCTAGTTGTTCTTTCTACACCTTCAGCCGCTAGCCCATGTGAATTTGGTCCTCCTGTCACGTCACCAATCCCACCAGTCGTACCACCCACTACACCCTGCCTTGCCAATTCTGTCGATAGCTTTCTCATAATTGGCCTCCTGCATCTCATCTCCTCCACCATTCTCACCTCCCCACCCTCCTGCTGAATTACATCTTCAATGTACATTATCTAGATGTAGACCATCAACCCTTCCCAGCCTCACCTCACGTGATCCCTAAAATAGACTCGAGCTTCCTCATGGTGGCAAAGGAATTGAATTCGAGAGTGCCTCGCCTACAACTCCACATTTTCCTCTTGGATGCCTTCAGAGAGATTAAAACCCCAACCCGACACAGCCCATTCCAGCAAGGACTCCATATTTAACAGATACTCCTATGGAATGATCTTCTTTAGAAATTTTCTCACATCCATGTAGGAGTAGCCCAACTCCAGTCCCCAAGCCATGATAAGAGAGTAAATGTCCTCTTTGCATATGTATCTATGGCCGATAACTGCCACCTCTTCACCCAGGACCAATTGGATTGCCTTCATAAACAATGGATCTTTTGTAAGAAACATCTTCTCAAGCGTTTTCAGGGGGACGAGTCCCCGAAAAGCTAGCATTAGCTTAGAGGACTGTAGAGTAAAATTTGCTTCCATTTTTGGTGCTCGCTGGAAAAATTGTAGAGAAATTCTGATGAAATCTATCAAAAGTTATCTTCACCAACTTACATACTATTCTCATTAAATGTGTGAGAATACCAAAATTAGAATTCAAGGCAACACACTTCACCACTTCCGTCATTTAAGAAAGAATTCCACAATAAATGTGCATTAACACGTGACCTTACTCATATGAAATGTCAGCCTTCTGACATGAAATTTGAAATTGTTAGCATACCAACTTGGTAGGAAGCCTTAACTACATCTCACTATATCTTCTTTGCAATCGCACCAACTCACTTCCCCTAGCGCGAGCTCACACGCTTCATTTGACAGGTCATCCACAATGACATTTCCTTCTCTTTTCACATGCGAGATGCAAAAGTTTTGGAAATATTTAAGCTTTCCACTTATAATGTGTATGTATTTATTCAATTTCCAACATAGTGTATTGCCTTTGATCAAAGCATTGACTAAAATTTGGGGGTCACCCTCCAGATGTACCTTCGTTACCTTTATATTTGTTGGCATATGCACACTCCAATGAGACATTGTAGGTGATTGAAGGTTTTGTCATTGATGGCAACCTTACAATCCTATGGCACTAGCAAGGCATTACACCAGCACTAGCAAGATCAGACTCTACACCGGCACTCAGACCATCGGCACCGGCAAAGAAAGGAAGCATACCGACACAAAGGCTGACAAGATTTTTGTTATATTATATTTTGTTTAATATTGAAAATCTTTGTAAACTGACTTGGCATCATTGTAAAATGACTCATATATATAAGAGATCATTATAGAACATTTGTAAGTAAGCAAGAAAAAGAAATATATTTAGGCGAAATAAGGCAGACCTTTTTATGCGAATTATAGGTTAAGGGTTTATGTAAGAAGCAAAGCAGCAACCAGTACTGGATCTAGCATTATAGATGTCATTCTAAAGCAGTACAAGATACTGGATTTATATAATCCATCATTGCAAGTCAGTGAAACTTCTGATTGAGCAGTGAGCTCTAGGCAGTTGGCCTTCCTGCATGTGCAGGCCCCTCTTGTAGCAGTAATATTCTCTTATTGGCCAGTAAGTGAATATTGTGGGTCACAAATCCCACCGAGGTTTTTCCCACACCGGGTTTCCTCGTTAAAACATTGTGTTATGGTGTGTTTTTCATGTGGTTGTTTTTAATTCTGTTTATTGCATTATTTCTTGCATACCGGTACGTTGTTATAATATGTTCTACATGTCTTAAGTTAAGAAATTCAATTCACTGGTTAGATACCGATTCACCCCCCCCCCCTCTTAGTAACTATGGGAATCCTAATAATTGGTATCCGAGCTTGGTCCTCTATTTATAGAAGCCTAACATCTTGAGGAAGATCTTGACACCGGTAGAGATGGAAAATCTGATGAAGCAACTAGAAGTAGCTCTCTCAGACTATGATGCAAAGAAATTGAAAAATATCAAACTAGAAGATGATCTAAAGGCAGCCCAGGATAGTATTCAAGCACTTCAAGAAAATCTTACTATTTTAAGAAACAAGACAAGAGAACTTTGTGAAAAGATGCAAAATGAGAATGATGAAAAAGAAACTCTTAATGATATGATAAACAAGCTGAAACAAGAGAACATGACAACAAAGAATGAGATGCAGGATCTGACTATGAGATTTTGTAAAGAAATTGAGGATAGAAAGAAGAATGAAGAAGATTTGACCAGAAGACTAAGTGATGCTGCAAATGAAAACACAAGACTCAGCTATGAAAATGATTTGTTGAAGACAGACCTAATGCACACTCAGAATGACTCCAATGAACTGATGAGGCAGAAAGAAGTCTTGGAAAGAGAACTAGATACTGCAAATCAACATAAAGAGAAATTCAAGAAAAGCTCAGAGGCACTTGGTAACTTGTTGAAGAATCAAAAACCTAAAGGTGACACTTCTGGAATTGGCTTTGAAGTTGGTGAAAGCTCTGGTACTGCAAACACTCAAGATCATAGCAAACCAGTAAGGCAACCTAATGCTTATAAATTCAATGGAAAATGCTTTAACTGTAATAAGTATGGTCATAGAAAAATGAATGCAGATCTAGAAATTATCAGAATATCAACACACCCACCGGTCAATGTTCAAAATGCAACAAAGTTGGTCACAACTCTGAAAATTGTAGAATGAATGTGAGATGTTATGTTTGTGGAAGATTTGGACACCTATCTAATCAATGTAGAACACAAACTAGCATAGGTTATGGGAAAGCTATTCAGAAGAATAATGTGACTTGTTATGCATGTAACAAGATTGGGCATATTGCTAAATTTTGTAGAAGCAAGTCCTCACTGGCAGACAACAAAGGTTCTAGTTTGAAAGGAAAAGAAAAAGTTGAAGAGGTTAAGCAAGAATTCTCAAAACAATGGATTAGAAAGTCCGACCTAAATATTGTTGGGAATACTCCTCCATCAATAGAACCAATCAACACTTCACTGGCAGGACAAGGTGATGCTTCACCAGCAGGACAGAGTAATAATCCACCGGAAGGAAGCTCTTCATCAAATTGAAGAAAATTTTCTTGAGGGTTTGGCAATCAATGAGACATATGCTATAATTCCCTCGGTTAATGGTGAGAAGTTAGAAATTACTTATATACCGGTAGACAATGTTAAGTGACTACTTAACCGACATGCATTAAATGTGGTAGATGGCAAATAGACATTATAAATTTGTGGTTTTGGCTCCATTTCATTTCACCGAGATTTAAAACATTCGAAGAGCGCAAAATTTGCAAAGCTAAGGGATTTTGAGCAAAGAGGCAAAGCACTTCATGCAATCAATCCATCCAAAGGCAGAAAAAAGGTATTTATCATCATGGCATCCTCCTCTACACCTGAATTCATAGCAAACCCTACAGTAGTTGAGGTTATAAAATGTTGTAGGCCCATATTTGAGCTAGTTCCCGAGGTAGCTAAGAAAGATGACAATGTAGGTGCTTTTTCCCAAATTCCAAAAGGAGTTGTTTTTGCAGAAGATCCCAGAATATATATTCATTGCAACATAGAGGAATTAGGAGATGAAGAAATTAAAAACATGTATAAGACTGTTATATGTGATGACTCTGGAAATGTAAAACCTGAACATAAAGTTGTTGAAACCCGAGGATTCACTATAAACCTCTGCATTCCTGAATTTCCCAAGGAAGTGATTAGGATATTTTTAAGTAGGGTACATGGTTCATTCTTTTGGCTTGATTCAGTACACAAAATTACAAAGGAAGTTGTGAAAGTACTAACTGGGTTACCTTCCACCGGTAATAGACCAGACAAAACTAAGAAGGTCTCTAATGACCTAGTAATGAACTTAACTAGTGCAACATCAGACAAAAGGTCTCTGAGGGTTAATGATGTGACTGATATAAATGTGAGATTTGTTAGCATGATTTTAGGGTACAAAGCAACTCATGCAAACAGACTTAACTCAGTTTCTAGTTTATGCATTAAGAGTGCTTATGACATGGTTAAAGACAATGTAAAAATTGATGTATGTGAATGGTTAAAAGATGAGTTGATTGATAACTTAGGCAAAATCAAGAATGATAAGAAAGGAACTTTTAGATTTGGAAATCTACTTATATGCTTGATGCTACACATAACCAAACAGGTTCCCGGTATACGCAGTAAGAACCTTGGATTTGATATACCAGTAGGAAAACAGTTAACAGACCTATTCAATAACATGGGTGAAAACAAAGAAAAGAATATTCATGACTATTTTCAAGCACTAAAGGTTAGGATGAACAAAAGAATCAAACTATCATAGAAGATTGTCAACAAATACAAGGATGATATATGTTTTGTAATAAAAAAGGATGAGATCTGGATGGAAGCAATCATCCCAAGAACAATTTGGGTAACAAAGATGGGTTATGAGACCGATGATCATATAATTGAGACTTATGCTAAAGAACTTTTGGAAGCACCAAATGAACCAAAGAAAGAAGTATTTGGTAGTGCTGAGACCATAGAAAAAAAAATTCAATCTAAGAAGAGAGTGAAAAAGGTTGAAGCAGTTGTGAGAAGAGGTTCTAGACAGGCTAAGGCTATTAAAGAAGATGTATTGAAATAAACCGGTATCACTGAGGATGAGTTAGGAACACTACAACCTGAGACTCACCTAGCATCGGTAGCTACTTCTTCGGAGAGTGGCATGCCTGCATCTTTCAAAAGAGTTGTAAGGAAAAGGGATCCTTCACTGGTATCCATGCCCTCGCCTAGAAGGACTAGACAAAAACAACGGGTAGTGAGGTCTCCGGTTAGAAAGACAACACCAAAGAAAAAGTTGACACCAAAGAAGAAGAAGACTAAACAAAACATGGCCCCTCTTGACAAATTGCTATATGAAATCACAGAGGAAGGGAAACTCAAGAACATAGGAAAGGTCTATGATACACTGTCAGCAGATGAAAAAGAACAAGTTGAAAACAGTGTCATTTTACACATGGACATCTATAAGAAGTTCTTAATGGAAGTGATAGATGATCTACCAGATGAATTGTTCAAAAGACTGGAAGCAAGAAGACAAGTTGTTGTAGAGCTTGATAAGAAAATCAAAATTGAAAAGTTACTTGTTTACCCAATAAACTCACCTAAGGAGATAGATAACTTAATTGCAAAAGCCAACTGGTCAGTATTCTCTACTGCACACTGGCATATTGCATTAATAGTTGGAAGAGTGAATGAAGTAACAGAGGAAACAAAAAATGCATGGGACATATTCCTTGTTGAGAAAGAAAAATAGGAAGAGTACAGGAACCCCAAACCATTAAAGGTATACCAGAAGGAGAAGGACAAAGGAAAAGGAAAGGTTGGTGGACCTCCAAGCATCAAAGTAAAAGACAACTTACTCCCACCGCCTCCAATTACATCACCAGTAACAACTACTGAAGATCAACCGGTAGATGAGAGTATGGATATAGAGGATACAAATCCTAACCCTGAGGTACTATACATAGTTAATGTTGATACACAAAAGGTCAACATTGTGATAGACAAAGATACTTGCAAGACAAACTTTTTGACAGTAGACATAGATAAGAAAATGAGCAAGGTACAGGATGAAATCAATAAACTTGCAGACAATTTTGTTAACTCACCTGATACATTATCAGTTTTTGAACAAAGGATAACAAGTTTTGAGGAAGAGTTACTTAAGTTAGAAAGAGAAAAGGAGAGAATAGTAAATAAGGCAAAGAATTTGAGACTAAGACTAAGTCCAAGATTGGACTATCTAGAATCATTATGGAAGGAAATATTTGAGGCACTAGTACAGGGACAGAGAACACCGACAGAGCATATGAAGCACCTCACCGGTACAGTTTAAAGAACAGGGACAACAATAAAGGACAACAAGAAGTTTATGGAAAGTATAAACTTGATTTTGGGAGATCTTTTTCAAATTGTAATCACCCAGTTACAAAGTTGAGACTACAACTCTACTGACATCTTGACAACCTTTGTCATTGATGCCAAAGGGGAAGTAGTAGTATGAGAAAATAACTGGCAGAAGACTTATCTGCTCAGGGGGAGTTCTTATATTTTTGGTAACATATTTTTGGAAACATTTTTTGATACACTTTTGAATTTTCTCATGAGTGTTGCCATCAATGCCAAAGGGGGAGATTGTTGGCATATGCACACTCCAATGAGACATTGAAGGTGATTGAAGGTTTTGTCATTGATGGCAACCTTACAATCCTATGGCACTGGCAAGGCATTACACCGGCACTAGCAAGATCAGACTCTACACCAGCACTCAGACCATCGACATCGGCAGAGAAAGGAAGCATACTGGCATAGAGGCCGACAGGATTTTTGTTATATTATATTTTGTTTATTATTGTAAAATCTTTGTAAGCCGACTTGGCATCATTGTAAAATGACTCATATATATAAGAGATCATTATAGAACATTTGTAAGTAAGCAAGAAAAAGAAATATATTTAGGCGAAATAAGGCAGACCTATTATGCGAACTATAGGTTAAGGGTTTATGTAAGAAGCAGAGCAGCAACCGGTACTGGATCTGGCATTACGGATGTTATTCTAAAGCAGTACAAGATACTGGATTTATATAATCCTTCATTGTAAGTCAGTGAGACTTCCCATTGAGTAGTGAGCTCTAGACCGTTGGCCTTCCTGCATGTGCAGGACCCTCTTGTAGCAGTAATATTCTCTTATTGGCCAGTAAGTGAATATTGTGGGTCACAAATCCCACCGAGGTTTTTCCCACACTGGGTTTCCTCGTTAAAACATTGTGTTATGGTGTGTTTTTCATGTGGTTGTTTTTAATTCTGTTTATTGCATTATTTCTTGCATACCGGTACACTGTTATAATATGTTCTACATGTCTTAAGTTAAGAAATTCAATTCACCGATTAGATACTAATTCGCCGCCCCCCCCCCCCTCTCAGTATCTGTGGGAATCCTAACAATATTTACTACCAAATTAGTTGTGAGTAAATTCGTTTGAGCCTCCGCCTCATTATTGGTTCCATCTTGTAGCCTTCTTGCACCTGTAAAGAGGATCTTCCCTTCATCATCATAGGCCACACATCCCACACCTGAAGTCCCTGGATTTTGACGCCCCATCAAAATTTATTTTCACTCACCCCTTCTCCGGTTTTGACCATTTCACCATCTCCCCATCCAGGGGAGCATACAAAGGATTAACCCTAGGGAACCCATGAACGGGTCATAATACATAATATTATTTTACGATATTTTATACCTTTTACTAATTTTTGGTTCTTACTTTTCATTGCAAGATCCATAGTGATAAAATTTAGTAATGGATTGAGCATTTAAGGGTAAAAAAACTGAAATAAATTGTTATTGTTTCATCTCAAAGTATAAATATTTTATCATTAATTAACTAAGTGTTGTTCATTTGTAAAAGTGTCAACTTTTTAGCATTCATTCCTATCTTGGACCACATTAATTTATAGTAAATTAAAAACTATAATGGATAGTAGTCATAATGAACATTCTCGATCAATTAAGATCTTTAATCGTGTCACAAAAATATCAAGCAAAATTTTACATGAACATAAAAAGCTAAAAAAAATTAGTGAATTGTAAAATAATAAATTAATTATTTGAAGAAAAACATTAATATAATTACTTATCAATCATTAGAGATCCCTATTAAGGTAGGGGCTACTTAGAATTGAGGAACTTTACTTATGCTATACTCAATAATTTCTCAAAAAAATAATGATCATCCAAAACACAAAGATGACACTAATTATAATGAAAATCATCACAAATATTAATATGCTCCACCAAGTAGAGTAAATCGTCAAATATAAGCCTAATTACACTATTAATGATTAATGAAAAATATTACAATAAAATATTGACTCGTTCACATTGAGCTTTATAATTGAAAAAGCTAAAAGAAAAAAAATTAAACATATATAATTATTTTGTAGACTTTCGTAAAACTTTTACTTTTTTATTTTTTACTTTTACTCATTTACGAATTCAAAATTTTGTATGTTTCCAAATTAATTATACTACTAGATATTACGTTTCTCTTCTCTCTCGCACTTAACTTAAATATCTTTATTGTTATTTCTATTTTCTTACATTTTGGACACTGTTTGTTTGAATAACCTCATGCCCTATATTTTTGTGAATATATGTATATATTTTTAAATTAATAAAAACTAATGTCCATATTCATAAAACAAATCGAACCATGAAAATTAAGATTGATTAACCTTAATTTATGAAAATTAAAGTTGATTAACCTTTATTCCCTATTTTTGTTGGTCAATCCATAGACGAACCTCGAGAAATAATGTAGAAAAAAATATCCCACACAATATATTCCCTGCAAAAGAAGGGAATAATATTTTTTTTCTTTATGACAGTGATACGCATTTCAATAAAAGTATCACTATGAAAATAAAACAAATATTTCACCTCACTGATTTGACAACATACCACAAGTTTTCAAGGCAATTAATATTTTAAATGATTATAATAGTATCACTCTTTTTTTATTGTGTGTTTCCGAGTGCAAAAGATTTTATATTTTGTCGCATACCATTTTCTATTATCAAACTTTATATCTGACACAAAAAATCATAATCAAATATAATATGGAGGATTTGACTCTATTTTTTCCCCTTGGAAGGCACCAAAGGGTCCCACATGATCTAGAAGAAAATACTATAAACAAAATTTCAGTTATAAAAGACAAGCATCTTGGTTATTGGAGTACTCATTGGACAAAATTTCACCAACTTGTGTATTGGTATAGAGGAAAGGACCCAGTAGTTGAGCATGTACCAATTGTTGTGAGGGTTGTTGATACCTTTGGTTCCAAAAATTGAACAAATAAAACCTATTGTTTGAAACAAAAAATATCAATTTTTGTTAGGAAATGTACCAACAGTTGTTAGGAAATGTACCAATAGTTGTTAAGAAATGTACTAATATTGTAAAAAGTAACCAATCAGGTGATGCCATGTCAGCTGCACAACTATTGGGGTCTCTTTTGCACGCCTATTGGTCTCACTTTTTTGGGGGGCTGTTTTGGACACCTTGGCAAAAAGCATGCTGATGTGGCATCATATTTGATGATGTGGCCCTGAAACCTTAGTTATAAGCAGGGGACTTGCCAAGTAAGCTGCTGTAAAAAAATCGGAGTGATTTGAAATTTCCAAGTAGGATTTTGAGAAGCGCGAAGTTAGGGTGCACAACTACTGGGTCCTTTCCCCTAGATGTGCAAATTGTTGTTGTTTTTAACTTCAGTTTTGTACTCATAGTCCTATTGATAGATGTGTTGATTTAGTATAAATAAAAAAATTAATGTGGGTGTTTCAATATTAAAATTAAAATTCTTGTATTTTTAGGATAATATTTTTTATAATTTATTTATTGTTTATTGAATTGTATATCATATTTATTTGAATTCGATCTTAAATCATCATAGTTAAAGATATATCATATGATCTTAGTTTCTTATGAGGGAGATATCACAATTTGTTTTATATCATTTGATTGAGAAAGGAAACGAATTAAAGAACTATAGATCCTAGATTTATATGAAAAAATAATGCATCAATCTTCATTGACGTGTTATACCTCATACATGTATTTAATCAAAATGCAAGTCTCAATTAAAACTAAAGGGAATTGTTGTGCGAGAGAACACCAACAAATATGTCTTGCTAAGGCTCATGAACTTGCCTCCCAAACCATTTTCTCCCCAAAGACACCAAATGTTGACTTGGTCACATTTGTCCAGCCTTTTCCTAACCCTTGGGAGGAAGTTCAATTCAAATCACCTAAGTTAAAAATGCTTAAGAAAAAAGAAGGTCCAACTTCTTTTCGTGTTAAAAATCCTATTTTTAGTAATTTAGATGATGATATGGATGATGATAATAATGTTGTTCATGCTAGCAAAGTTTATCCTAATGATTATGATTATATGTATGAGCTTGTTAAGATTAATAATGAGTCATCTTCACATTTTTCAAAAGCATTAACCCTAGCTCCTAGTGACAAACAAAGTGATTCATCATTAGAGCATGATCCTTGTTTGGAACTTGTAGTAGCTCCATCTACTATGCTTGATGTGGCTCCTTTTGCATCTTGTCCACCATCCCTAAATGATGTTAAGCAAGATTGGGAGGTAGATGATTTTCTTGACTAGCTTCATTCATGTCGTAGATTCTCTTTTGTGTGTTTGCTTGTTTAAAATATGCTTCCCTCGTGATGTGTTGCTTGATATGTTTTTGTTGTTATGTTAGCTTCTCTTTGGATGACCCTTGTTACTTTGTCGGTGCAAGGTAATCAAGAGGTTGAATCCATTATGGCATTCCTCTATTTGTATCTCAATTCTTCTATATGTCATATCTATGTTATGTCATACATGTGCTCTTGTTCGTAAATGTGCTTTGTGTTGTCTACTTGAGGACGATGCAAAGTGTTGAGATCTCTTTTTGGTCTTTTCCATGTTGACTCAAAAAGACATTTTATTTGTTATCTCTTGTGCTCTTCTTCCATTGTGTTCATAGTTCCACTACCTTTGGGAGATGAGGTCAATTCAATACAACTATTATTGATATACATTATTCATCACAAGCACATTATTGAGCCCAAAGTTAGTGGATCCCTTATGTGCTTTTTCCTAAATATTTTGTGACCATTATCTTTTGATTTGTTCTTTCTTGGGGGCATCTCATTGTTGTAGTGTGCTTGTGTTTTGGGTGCATGCTACCTTAAAGCTATTTATCCTGATAAGGTGTACACAATTGCTTTAACGTGGGGGAATACACTATTCTCATTATTATAATTTTTGTACACACCAATGGCATGTTTTCAATACTCAAATTACTTGCAAACTAAGCCTTTTTCTTTGTAATTTGACATTTTCTTTTTTATGACATAGTTAAGCAAATATTACTAGGTCAGTGTATTCATTCTCTCTCTTTCCCTTTCATGTGTTATCCCTTTTATCTTGATATTAGAGTAGTGATATCCTAAAGTCCTTGGGGGTTGGTGTGTCTTGTCTCTTTGGTATCTTGGTGAAAGTTTTTCAATGCGGCTTTGTACTTTACTATGAGTATGGGTGTAGTCTCATACTGTCGCTAAAGATGGGGGCTAAATATAGCATCATAAATTGTATATGCATACAATTTCATCCTTACCTAGACCTCACCTTGGAATTCCATCTTTCAATGCGCAATGATTGTGTTCATTCTACGCGCACCCTCCAAAACTCTGTATTTTTAATTTCTCTCATGTCTTTTCCCCAAAGTTGAGTCTTGATTCTTGGGACCAGGCATTAGGGCACCCTAGTCCTAGCTTAGGACCATGGCACCAAGGCACCGTAGTCCTCTCAATCATAACCTAAATTTGGTCCTCATAATGGTCACTTCAAATGGGTGATAATTTAGGTCCCTTGTCTGCCTACCATGAAAATTCAAATAGTTTTCAAACAATCAAGTATAAAAGGAGGCCTACCCCTCTCATTTTAAACATAACGAAACCTAAGAACAAAGTCTTGATGAATACTAAGAGGGGGTTGAATTAGTATACCAAAAAATACTGTACTTAAACACTTTAATAGTCTAGCAGTAAACCGGTAAAATAGTTTAGCAAAAAACTGGTTAATACACATGCAAACCAAATAGAAAATAATGCATTCACCCACAGAAGAACAATCACCATAACACAAGAGATTTTGACGTGGAAACCCAAATGGGAAAAACCACGGTGAGATGAAACTCACAAGTAACTATCTGTAGAATAGTAACCAGACCGGTTAAGGTCATACAATGTTCTTTACCAGAACAGATCCTGTTAGGAATCTCAATCTCTGTTAGGAGATAAGTCCGATTAAAGACTACCTTGTGAGAGGATTTCAGATCCATGGATGTGAACCACCTTGTTAGAGGATTTACAAAGGCTTTTCCGGGCCTACCCGGTTAAGGGTTTCTAACTTGTCAAAGATGTGAGTAATCAACAAGTGAATGATCTAGAAAATGGCACAGTCTGCTTGATTAGATCCATTGTAGCTCATAGCTAATGCATTTCAGCATTACTTCAGTCTTCAGTAACTCCTTACTCTGTTACAACTCACAGACTTGATCTTCTCAGTTAAGATCGCACATCCAAGAGGTTTTCTTTCAACCACTACAAAACCTAACAGCTATACTCACATCCTCTCTCTCTCTCAATACCCTAGACATGATGTCCTTAAAAGGAATCTGATTTCATGTTGGTCCAATAGGATTTCATTACAAGTTTCTAAGTTCATTGTATCTAGACACATTTGATAACATGACACAAAAACACTGTCAAAGTGTCGGTGGATGGTAACTCATCACAAAAATATACCGGATGGTAACTCATCACAGAGTATTACCGGTTTGTCCAACTTTCCGGTTACCGGTTGGTGACTCGGAGTAATACCGGTTCAAACAAATTTCTGGTTGACAAAAATTGAAGACTGGGAAAAAGATAACTGCCGCTTCCGGCTCCTTTGCTCCGCTCCGCTTGAGATCCTTAAACCGCTTGATCTCTCTATGCCGCTTGGGTCTTTATACCGCTTGAGATCGGTAAACACTTTCTACATAACAACAGTAGTCTAAAGACTACAACATGATACCGGTTTGGAACAATTACCAGTTGAGCATAATTCATATATTCTCAAAGTGATCTCATAGCAAGTGTGTGTCCATCAATGACAATCACAACATAATCATCAAAATGCCAACAATTTCCCCCTTTGGCATTGATGGCAACACTTAGGCAACATTACCAGTTTCTTATGAGGGAGATATCACAATTTGTTTTATATCATTTGATTGAGAAAGGAAACGAATTAAAGAACTATAGATCCTAGATTTATATGAAAAAATAATGCATCAATCTTCATTGACGTGTTATACCTCATACATGTATTTAATCAAAATGCAAGTCTCAATTAAAACTAAAGGGAATTGTTGTGCGAGAGAACACCAACAAATATGTCTTGCTAAGGCTCATGAACTTGCCTCCCAAACCATTTTCTCCCCAAAGACACCAAATGTTGACTTGGTCACATTTGTCCAGCCTTTTCCTAACCCTTGGGAGGAAGTTCAATTCAAATCACCTAAGTTAAAAATGCTTAAGAAAAAAGAAGGTCCAACTTCTTTTCGTGTTAAAAATCCTATTTTTAGTAATTTAGATGATGATATGGATGATGATAATAATGTTGTTCATGCTAGCAAAGTTTATCCTAATGATTATGATTATATGTATGAGCTTGTTAAGATTAATAATGAGTCATCTTCACATTTTTCAAAAGCATTAACCCTAGCTCCTAGTGACAAACAAAGTGATTCATCATTAGAGCATGATCCTTGTTTGGAACTTGTAGTAGCTCCATCTACTATGCTTGATGTGGCTCCTTTTGCATCTTGTCCACCATCCCTAAATGATGTTAAGCAAGATTGGGAGGTAGATGATTTTCTTGACTAGCTTCATTCATGTCGTAGATTCTCTTTTGTGTGTTTGCTTGTTTAAAATATGCTTCCCTCGTGATGTGTTGCTTGATATGTTTTTGTTGTTATGTTAGCTTCTCTTTGGATGACCCTTGTTACTTTGTCGGTGCAAGGTAATCAAGAGGTTGAATCCATTATGGCATTCCTCTATTTGTATCTCAATTCTTCTATATGTCATATCTATGTTATGTCATACATGTGCTCTTGTTCGTAAATGTGCTTTGTGTTGTCTACTTGAGGACGATGCAAAGTGTTGAGATCTCTTTTTGGTCTTTTCCATGTTGACTCAAAAAGACATTTTATTTGTTATCTCTTGTGCTCTTCTTCCATTGTGTTCATAGTTCCACTACCTTTGGGAGATGAGGTCAATTCAATACAACTATTATTGATATACATTATTCATCACAAGCACATTATTGAGCCCAAAGTTAGTGGATCCCTTATGTGCTTTTTCCTAAATATTTTGTGACCATTATCTTTTGATTTGTTCTTTCTTGGGGGCATCTCATTGTTGTAGTGTGCTTGTGTTTTGGGTGCATGCTACCTTAAAGCTATTTATCCTGATAAGGTGTACACAATTGCTTTAACGTGGGGGAATACACTATTCTCATTATTATAATTTTTGTACACACCAATGGCATGTTTTCAATACTCAAATTACTTGCAAACTAAGCCTTTTTCTTTGTAATTTGACATTTTCTTTTTTATGACATAGTTAAGCAAATATTACTAGGTCAGTGTATTCATTCTCTCTCTTTCCCTTTCATGTGTTATCCCTTTTATCTTGATATTAGAGTAGTGATATCCTAAAGTCCTTGGGGGTTGGTGTGTCTTGTCTCTTTGGTATCTTGGTGAAAGTTTTTCAATGCGGCTTTGTACTTTACTATGAGTATGGGTGTAGTCTCATACTGTCGCTAAAGATGGGGGCTAAATATAGCATCATAAATTGTATATGCATACAATTTCATCCTTACCTAGACCTCACCTTGGAATTCCATCTTTCAATGCGCAATGATTGTGTTCATTCTACGCGCACCCTCCAAAACTCTGTATTTTTAATTTCTCTCATGTCTTTTCCCCAAAGTTGAGTCTTGATTCTTGGGACCAGGCATTAGGGCACCCTAGTCCTAGCTTAGGACCATGGCACCAAGGCACCGTAGTCCTCTCAATCATAACCTAAATTTGGTCCTCATAATGGTCACTTCAAATGGGTGATAATTTAGGTCCCTTGTCTGCCTACCATGAAAATTCAAATAGTTTTCAAACAATCAAGTATAAAAGGAGGCCTACCCCTCTCATTTTAAACATAACGAAACCTAAGAACAAAGTCTTGATGAATACTAAGAGGGGGTTGAATTAGTATACCAAAAAATACTGTACTTAAACACTTTAATAGTCTAGCAGTAAACCGGTAAAATAGTTTAGCAAAAAACTGGTTAATACACATGCAAACCAAATAGAAAATAATGCATTCACCCACAGAAGAACAATCACCATAACACAAGAGATTTTGACGTGGAAACCCAAATGGGAAAAACCACGGTGAGATGAAACTCACAAGTAACTATCTGTAGAATAGTAACCAGACCGGTTAAGGTCATACAATGTTCTTTACCAGAACAGATCCTGTTAGGAATCTCAATCTCTGTTAGGAGATAAGTCCGATTAAAGACTACCTTGTGAGAGGATTTCAGATCCATGGATGTGAACCACCTTGTTAGAGGATTTACAAAGGCTTTTCCGGGCCTACCCGGTTAAGGGTTTCTAACTTGTCAAAGATGTGAGTAATCAACAAGTGAATGATCTAGAAAATGGCACAGTCTGCTTGATTAGATCCATTGTAGCTCATAGCTAATGCATTTCAGCATTACTTCAGTCTTCAGTAACTCCTTACTCTGTTACAACTCACAGACTTGATCTTCTCAGTTAAGATCGCACATCCAAGAGGTTTTCTTTCAACCACTACAAAACCTAACAGCTATACTCACATCCTCTCTCTCTCTCAATACCCTAGACATGATGTCCTTAAAAGGAATCTGATTTCATGTTGGTCCAATAGGATTTCATTACAAGTTTCTAAGTTCATTGTATCTAGACACATTTGATAACATGACACAAAAACACTGTCAAAGTGTCGGTGGATGGTAACTCATCACAAAAATATACCGGATGGTAACTCATCACAGAGTATTACCGGTTTGTCCAACTTTCCGGTTACCGGTTGGTGACTCGGAGTAATACCGGTTCAAACAAATTTCTGGTTGACAAAAATTGAAGACTGGGAAAAAGATAACTGCCGCTTCCGGCTCCTTTGCTCCGCTCCGCTTGAGATCCTTAAACCGCTTGATCTCTCTATGCCGCTTGGGTCTTTATACCGCTTGAGATCGGTAAACACTTTCTACATAACAACAGTAGTCTAAAGACTACAACATGATACCGGTTTGGAACAATTACCAGTTGAGCATAATTCATATATTCTCAAAGTGATCTCATAGCAAGTGTGTGTCCATCAATGACAATCACAACATAATCATCAAAATGCCAACAATTTCCCCCTTTGGCATTGATGGCAACACTTAGGAAAAATTTTGACATCTAAGTGTTTTACAACAAAATTATGCCATAAGTAAAATTACTTTGCCTAAGCATATACACTATCCCTTTTGCAGAAAATACAATGTATACTACTTCCTTACTGAGATAAACATGAAAGTATGCAAGACATGCATCAAAATTTTAAATACAAAATACCACTCCCCCTTTGCCAACAATGACAAAGTATAGTTGAAAAACCTCTATTCCATTAGCATTAAAAACTGATTTAAAAAGTTTATGACAATAAAGAGTGAAACTTGTCAAAAACTGATTTAAAATCCTATATAAATGTCTTCATAGATAAAGACCATGATTCAAGCAATGAGGTAGCAACCTCATTCTCCGTTTGCATCTGATAAACCTGCTCCTCCATGGCATCCATGGTACTCATCTCTTGAGTAACTGTTAGGGCATCTATATTGAGGTAGCATTTCTGAAGAATTTGCAGTCTTGGCAGTAGGACCAGTTGAAGTTCCTACAAATTACGTGTCTGGTTGCTTATCTCTGCCTCTATTCTTACAGACTGAAGTTGAAATTGGTGAGCAGTTTGTACATATGTGGAGAAGGAATCATATGGTATCTTGAAGGTGCTAATAAATGACTGCATATCATATTGCAGTTTGTCGTTCTGAGTGAGCACATCATAACAGAATAAATGAGGTTGACAAATCTTGTTGAGTAGTAGATTTCCCTCATCCATTGCATCTCTGGTGTCCTTTTGTGCCTTCTGAAGTTTTGATCGAAGCTCATTCAACTTCTTCACCAAGGCAATGTTCAGAGCCTTTTCATGCTCCTTTTTGGCATTTGTTTCTGCAACTTCTTCTAGGCTTTGGACCTGGTCTTCCACAACTGTACATAGAAGCTTTAATTGGGCAAGTGAGGAATCAGTACTGGGGAGGTTTGTACCGAGTATCAAATTGGTGAGTGTTTCCACCATAGTTTGGATAATGTCTTCCTCCTTTTTCCTCCTTAGAGCATCCAATCGCTCTTAAGAAAAGCTTAATGCTCTGCAGTAGCTTTGATTCATTTGCAGACTGGAGGTCAATAGGAATGGTAATGTTTCTCCTGATCTTCTATTTATACTGGTGCATCCGGAGTAACATTGTCACTATTTAAGGCATCAACATCAATTGGTTCCATTTTGAGTGGTAACCGGTGCTCCTTCACTGTTGTATACTTCATCCGGTTGAGTGATTTCCGGTTCTTGCTCTGCTTTCCTGTTGGCTTCAGCCATTTCATGCAATCTTAAAGCTGATTGAGCAAGGGAGTGGGTATATTTGACCACTTTCAGAACTTTTCCTTCCAATAACAGGAGTCTTCTTCTTCTCATGAAGAAGAGGCCCTTATATTTCTCCACCACTTCATACGGTTCTGTTTTAGGCACATCAGGAAAGTATTGTGCAAATACTTCCTCTCTTATTTCTTGTTCCTTTTCTATGGAAATGCACCACTTGTTGTCTAAAGAATTATACAAAGAATTAGGCGTCTCAGATTTAATTTATGATGGCCACCGATCATTAATACATAAATAATTGATAACTTCCTGTTCAACTTCTTTCTTTTCATCATCGTTAAAATCATCAAAGCACTCTTTCAAATCACCAAGTACTTTTCTTCTAATATTCTTAATTGTTCTTTGACAATGTGTCAAAGGTTTGTAAGAGGAAATATCAATATTTACCGATGCAGATGTTGTCAGTTCACTCTTTGTCTTTTTCCTCGTTTGCCTAGTCTTCTTAGGTTGTTCTTCAGAGACAGTGTCCTTTGTCTGGTGTATTTCTTTTTGTCTTCTGCTTCCTCTCAAAGACTTTGGCGGGTGCCGCTTCCGGTTTCTTCTTTGTTGGTGACCGCTTGGTCACTTTGGGACTTGTTGTGGTAACTGGTGCTGATGCTGAAGGCACTGCTTTTCCCTTCTTTACTCAGGGTTCTTGAACTGGTGTAACCCTTTCCAAATAGGTGTCGGTTCTCTTTTCCTTTGGATCAAGGGGCGAGGCGATTAGGGTAGAGGCATACCCATTTAACATGTCATACATTACCTCATATCCCATTGGTTCCACTTCTTCCTATCTAGGTTCAACCGCCTCCATTATGCACTCATCAACTTTGATGGTGAAGTAGATGTCCTCCTCATACTTTTTGACAATATCACCGGATATTCTTACTCTTTGGTTCATTTTGCATCTGAACTCATGAAAATATTTGTTTAGCACTTTCGGATAACCAGTTCCTACCGCTTGTAGGCTTTCCTTGATTTGCTTTGTCACTAGTTGGTCAGCAGACCACTGAATATCACCTACTCCTGGAAAATAGCCTTGGAAGTAGAAGAACAACCCAGCCAATAGTTGTCCAAACTTAAATTTCAGGGCATTGTCCTGTTTGATTGACTTGAGGTTCAACAGAAGTTGTCTTTGCATACCAGTGCACAAATAAAACGATGCATCTTCCTTGATCATCCTGTAGGTGGCATTTACCACTGCAGCTAAGACAGAGTTGATTCTGCTAGCATGGAACGTTCGGTATCCTATCACCATACACGCATATTTGACCAAATCGTCCTTGATGGAATTGATAGTCATTCCCCGTGAATCGCTCATAGAACCAATGTGCTTAGTCATTTTTGTCTTGCTAATCTTTCTTAGGGCTGGCACTTCACCGACGTTGCAGAAACCGGTGACGACATGAATCGCTTCTAGTGTGATATCATGCATCCGCTCTAAGTACATCTTATCACTGTGTACTCTGCTCAGGATAATTCGAATGTGATCATCCAAAAATTCTTCAAGAAAATAGGTTGCATTGTGAAGTTTCTTCTTTTCCAAAATGTTGAATTCCGGTTTAATCTTCTTATCCTTTTTGCAGAACAGACTCAACTGGGAGAGGATCATCAGAGATCCTAGGTCTTCAATCTTGCAGTCAATGAAATCTGAAATGCCTTCTTCCACTATGACACCAGCGGGTATATGAGATAGGGCATTGTATTTTGCCTTCTGTTGAATGAAGTCTACAGAATCAACAGGTGCACTAGAGCTAGCATGTGATGTTGAAGCCATGATAAACAGAGAATTTTGAAAAATACCTTCATAGATCAAAATTTAGGGCTTCGCAATTTGAACTTTGCTACACACTCCTTCGGTTGTTGAAATGTTGTTTTGCGTTCTACACTTCTCCAACAGATGTTTGCTTCAGATTCTTCTTTAAGATTTTGATAAATTCCTTGAATCGCAATGTAAATCGCTTTTCTTTTCTCTGTACTTGAAAACTTCTTTGCTCAAAAAAAATGATAGTGAGAAATGATTTGAAAATTCCTTTTAAACAGATTCTCCACCTACCATAATAAATTCTCCACTATTAGGGTGTAAACCCTAATTTTGCCTTATACTGTTTCCAGTCTTCTGCCAATCTAATAGGTATCTCATACCGGTTAAGGTCTTTTACTGGTGTCAACTAGGGGTTCAAGATATTTCACCGTTTGCTCCCCCTAAGCTTCTCTGATGCTTAGTTTGCCAGTTTAGCGACTTCCACACTGGGTGCAGAAACCGGTTCTTCTTGAATCACTTCTTCTGGCTTCTTCTTCCAGGTTTACTTCATATATGCTTGAACAATTTCAACATCAATTTTTCCTTCTAGAGTAACTGGTATATCATCCGATATACTCTTTCTTGCTCTGCAGAATCTTGTTGTATGACCCGGTTTGTTGCAGTGATAGCAAACCATTCTAGGTGCTCTCCAAGATCCATTATTCATGTTTCTATTCTTCCTTCTGCATGTTGTAGTAGTGTGACCATGACCATGACAAATCACATAGATTTCTCTCCATCTGGTTGCCGCTTGATAGCCACCACTACCTGACTGATGACTATAGGTATTAAACCGGTTTGGGTTCTGGTTTCCAGAGGGTTCAGGAAAAACTCCTTGATTCTTTTGAGGATACCTTCTAGTATTGTGCATGACAAACCTGCATTCAAATGCTCTATGCCCAAACTTGTTGCATGCATAACAATTACCATTGAATCTATTGGATCTAGGCTTATCGTTTAGAAAATAAGGAAAATGATTGTAAGCCTTACTTCTACATACATTAGCAGTGTGTCCTTCCTTGAGACAGTTAAAGCAAACAGGTTTGAACTTTTTCTTACCTTTATCCTTTGATGTCGATTGTTTCTTTGATGCTCCACTTTTTGTTCCAGAGGTCTCACCTTCCTCATATTTAGAGAAACCAAGTCCATTGGTATTCTTTACCAGTTTAGTTGATTCAAGCTTCTACTCTAGCTTGACAGAGCTCTTATTGAATTTGGCAAGTATTTCCTTTGACTCAGTGAGTTCTTTTGAAATGGCAACATTGGATTCCTTCAAGGTTGCATTCTCAGAGATAGCCATGTTTAGTTCACGTTGCACTTCTTCTTTTTCCATTTTGCTTCCATGAAGACGAGCGGTAAGTGCACTGATCTCTTGCTTCAGCTTGGAGATCTCATGATCTTTGTCTTTTACCAGATCTTCAGCTTTCCTCCGCTTCTCAAGCTCTTGACACATTCTGATAGTTGGGCCTTCAAGTTCCCTTCGTAGGTTGGCATTGGACTCATTCAGTTTTTCAACTTCTTGAATTAGGGCTTCCATGTCCACTTCATCAGAAGAACTATTTTCAGTTAGCTCCATCAGTTTTTTAGCATGCTCTCTTCTTTTTACCTGAGAGGCCTTATATTTGACCATAAGTTCATCATAGGCTTGCTCAGACGGAGTGAGCCGATGAGTAATTTCCCTCACAATGTATTCCCCCATATCTCTTCCCAAGTGGTTAGACTTATAGAAAGGTTTGCTCTAATACTAATTGATGAATACTAAGAGGGGGGGTGAACTAGTATACCAAAAAATACTGTACTTAAACACTTTAATAGTCTAGCAGTAAACTGATAAAACAGTTTAGCAAACAAACCGATTAATACACATGCAAACCAAATAGCAAATAATGCATTCACCCACAGAAGCACAATCACCATAACACAAGAGATTTTGACATGGAAACCTAAATGGGAAAAACCACAGTGACATGAAACTCACAAGTAACTATCTACAGAATAGTAACCAGACCAGTTAAGGTCATACAATGTTCTTTACGAGAACAGACCCTGTTAGGAATCTCAATCTCTGTTAGGAGATAAGTCCAATTAAAGACTACCTTGTGAGAGGATTTCAGATCCACAGATTTGAACCACCTTGTTAGAGAATTTACAAAGGCTTTTCTGGGCCTACCCGGTTAAGGGTTTATAACTTGTCAAAGATGTGAGTAATCAACAAGTGAATGATCTAGCAAATGGCACAGTCTTCTTGATTAGATCCATTGTAGCTCATAGCTAATGCATTTCAACATTACTTCAGTCTTCAGTAACTCCTTACTCTGTTACAGCTCACAGACTTGATCTTCTCAGTTAAGATCGCACATCCAAGAGGTTTTCTTTCAACCACTAAAAAACCTAACAGCAATACTCGCATCCTCTCTCTCTCTCAAAACCCTAGACATGATGTCCTTAAAAGGAATCTGATTTCATGTCGGTCCAATAGGATTTCATTACAAGTTCCTAGGTTCATTGTATCTAGACACATTTGATAACACGACACAAAAACACCGTCAAAGTATCGGTGGATGGTAACTCATCACAAAAGTATACCGATTGGTAACTCATCATAGAGTATTACCAGTTTGTCCAACTTTTCGGTTACCGGTTGGTGACTTAGAGTAATACCGGTTCAAACAAATTTTTGGTTGACAAAAATTGAAGACTGGGAAAAAGATAACTGCCGCTTCTGGCTCCTTTGCTCCGCTCCGCTTGAGATCCTTAAACCGCTTGATCTCTCTATGCCGCTTGGGTCTTTATACTGCTTGAGATCAGTAAACACTTTCTACATAACAACAGTAGTCTAAAGACTACAACATGATACCGGTTTGGAACAATTACCAGTTGAGCATAATTCATACATTCTCAAAGTGATCTCATAGCAAGTGTGTGTCCATCAATGACAATCACAACATAATCATCAAAATGCCAACAAGTCTAAGATCTCAATTACACTCTTCTATTCAACTAAGAAAACAATCAAGCATTCATCAAGCATTAAAGGAAAAGTGAAGTCAAGTTGAAGCATTCAAGATGACATCCATGATCAAACTTCTATGAAGAAATTCTACATGACATCCTAAAACCCTTGTGTGAGGATTCAAGTAAGCTTCATCAAGGTATACACTTCAATTACAAGCATTCAATTTTAGATCTAACCTTTCCCTAAAAGGAAAACATCTTGCTCCAATTCAATTCTATTTCAATTTCAATTTCAAGGTTAATTCCCAAACTAGGGTTTGACCCAAGGCAAACCGCTACCTGCAACCCCTTTTCCTCTCTTTTTGTGTGCAAAGAATTGACTCAAGAGCTGCGATCAAAGATTTTGGGATAATTAAAGATGACAAACAAGTTCATATTTTGAAGGAGTGAAAAGAAGAGGACCAGGGTGACCTACCACTGCAGTCCCAAGAATTTTGCCCAAGCTTTCGATAATGGATCCAATGTGTCTCCTTGATCTGAAAAAGACTACAATTGTCTATCAAAGAGTTACAAGAACAAGGTGACCTACAACCATGGTCCCTACAATTCAACCTAAACTTTTAGCAACAGGTTTTGATCCTATCCTTCTGCTTAGATCCATGTCTGTGGCTTTGTCTGATGTTTGTAGCACTCTATTATTTCAAATTCAATTCAATTGTCTATTTCTTAGCCTTAAAATTCACAATACAAATTCAATTTTAATTGAAAGGGGGTGGCAAAAAAAAAAGCAAATTTGATCAGCATCTTAATCCTTTTCCCAATTGAATTGTGGCTAGATCTATTGGATTTTCCCCTATTTTAATGTAATGGTTAGTTTAGTAAGATTAGTGGTTTTATTATCTTAAATTATGAAACCCTAATTTTACAACCATTACACAAATCTATTGTAATCAAATCTAATAGTGTATAACAAATGAAAATAAAATCAGCTATAAAAAAGAAAAGATAATGCAATATATGTTGGCAAGAGACACTGCATGTATGTACAAATGTTGTCATTGATGGTAACTAGTCATAATTCCTTCATACCAGAAGATTGATTGAGTATTTGTAAGGTTTGATGAGAATAATAGTGTATCTGACAGAGTGTACAGATTGTTGGTTAGTGGATCATTTGTGTTGCGTATTTTTCTTTGTGGATCTTGGAGAAGCATTTTGGTTGTGTAATATGCCTTATTCTATGTTTGTGGCCACCGATGACAGGTTTTGGGTAATTTGGAAGATCCGGTAGACAGGTTTTTAGCTAGAATAATGGTTATAAGCAGTAACGTGTGGAAATTCATTATGTGGATCTTGTGGATTGATTTTGGTGATTGTTTGTGTGTTTGAGGATGTTGATCTGATATGTGGGAAGTGTGTGGACATTTTATTTTGGTCGCCATGATTGGTTTTAATTGGATTGATTCGACTTGTGTACATGTTTCATCTTTTGTGTCGTGTTCTTGAAGTTGACATGATGAAGACCTAAATTGTTGATGTGGATATATTAGACCGATTGATTTGATCATTTTTTATATCGATGGTTATGTGTGAAGTGTGTATGAGAGAATATGCACAATTTCAAGTGCACAGTTGAAGGATTTGTGCTCTGGAATACAGTAGAATATCATAACACAATAGTATTGTAGAACAGAGTATTTTGTGCTTAAATGGAATTTTTTTTGCCATTTGTAGATGCTACTTATCAGTTCAGATATTCAATTATTACATGTAATCATTTTGTAAGGCAGTGAGTCTTTCGGGGTTGTAGCCCTTACTTGTAATTGAGCAATGAGCTCTAGGAAGTGTGTCTAAATGCATGTGCATTCCCCTTATGTAATATTTGTATACTTCTAACAAAGTATATTAATATTGTGGTTTTTCCCTTAACCGGGTTTCCACGTGAAAATCTTGATGTTATGGTGTTGTTGATCTTTTCTTTGTGTTTTTGCACTATACTTTTCTTCATTTGCATTAAGTGGTTGAAAGAACGGGTTAATATAGTTAAAAATTGCAGAACACTGATTCACCCCCCCACCCCTCTCAGTGTTCCTTGATTCCAACAATTGGTATCAGAGCCTAGTGTTGGAATCAAGGAACACTGGGGGGGGTGAATCAGTGTTCTACCAGTTAACAAATTTTCTAAGTTAACTTTAAACCACCAGAAGCATAAGCATGAAACTGAAATGCAGATACTCAAAACAACCAACCACAAAATCATAACACCAAGATTTTATGTGGAAACCCAAATGGAAAAAACCACAATGGGATTTGAACACACAATATTATTCCACTATGGCCAATAAAAAAATAATATTACATGAGTGGGAATGCATAGGCATTCAAGCACACTGCCTAGAGCTCACTACTCAATTACAATAAGGGCTACAACCCTGGAAGGCTCACTGCCTTACTGATCAATTATAGTAATGAGATACAATGAAATAACTGAAAAATAGCATCTAACAATGCCTAGATGAGTTCCAGTTAAGTGCCAAATCTTTGACTATATATGCTCTGCAACTCTGCTTCATTTCATGTCTCAGTCAACTATTGGATCAAGAATGCACACGTGAAATGGCGCTACAAAGGATTCTTGATCACCACTTGCTTGCATATCAACTATACCATGCACCAAAAATATCTTTTGCATTGGTCTTATATATCTACAATCACAAAATAATCATTTATTAATTCGGTCTGATGATGTAACGTGTAATCATGAGTTGGCTTGATTGAATTACCAAAAACAAATGCGGATCACCAAAATGATGATAAAATGATGTCTGTGTGTCAGCCTAATCATCCCATGCATGATTCATAACACCGCAATCACCGGAAAGCTTCCAGACCAAAACTGATCTACTCAATTTGAAATACTAGGTAACTGGCTAACAGTTGACATCCGCTTCTAGATATCAAGATCTATACTAGATAGGAATATCAAGAAGAGTTGCATTATTGACAACCCTAAACCACTAATCAAGTATCAATATCCACCGGATGAGTGTCTATTGCCAACAATCTCCCCCTTTGGCATTGATGGCAACAATCATGAAAAATGACTAAGTGTTGAAACCTATAAACTTGTACACTGGATCAAAATTGCTAAGGATCCCCCTTAGACAAAGAATTCTGAAACTTGTAACATGCTCTATACATTACACTCTTCTACTGTACATTTTTCATCTTTACTCTCCCCCTTTGATAGCAATTCCAAAGATGGGGTGTTGTCAAAAACTTATATACAGAGATATTTATCAGAAACTTTACAAGTGTTTGAAGATATTAGCAAAAATGGTCTTCAAAAATCCTAAGTGAGTGTCCTACCCACTCTTCAAGTTATCCAAAACTATAATGAATGCACTGAAAACATATGCATGAATCTCCACATCCTTCAGTTCATATGGAACAGGTTGTGTCATAGCCTTCATATAGTCAATTTTATTGCTCAACATGGTGTCTAGCTGGGGAGCAATCAAATGTTGGAGTTCATAGACTCTACTCAAATTTTTGTCCTTATCTGCATTAGGGCTCGAGATTTGATCATTAAGAGCCATTATCTGTGCTTCTACACTACTGGTTAGGGATACATTAGGATAAAAAAACTATGAAATACGAGCAAGTTTACCTTGGCAAATGCTTATTTTCTTTTCTGTATCTACTATGAACTTTGGCAAAATAAGACAAGACTTATATATTTTACTGCCTTCAGCCAATAAACTTGAAATAGTGTGCAGACCTTTATTCAATCTCACTCTATCATCTTCTATAATTTTCTGGAATGTCTGCATTCTTACCTCCTTGAATATATCCAATACTCTCTTAGTATTGGACTTCTCCAAAGAATCAAAATTGGTATTTACATTGTTAATCAATTGAAATAATTTACCAGAGGGGCTAGAATTGAGATCTAGCTGCACACCTAGAACCACCTTCTGCAACACATTAACAGACATCAAAATAATCTTTTTGTCTTTGGATTTTGATTTGACTAGAGCCTGACTGGCCCGAGCTTGTACAGCTGCTGCAAGCATCAACTTTTCAGCAGGAGACATTTGTCCAATATCTAGAGGACCATCAAGATTGATAGAGACTTGGGGTAGGATCCTTGTGACTGGAGGAATGTTAATTGTCAGTTTAACAACTCCCTTCCCTTTATCTACCTTTCCATATCGCACCCCTGACTTCTCTGGCTCCTTCACCTCAGCATCATTCCCTTAATCTTGTGCACCGGTGTTGCCACTTATTGCAATATCATCCTTTTGAATCTCAAGAACTTCTCCAACATTATCTACCACCGAAAGATTTGTATTGATCTCAACATCAAGTGTTGCATTACCTTGGTCTTCTGGATGCTCCTCGGTCTGATTTTCATCCTTTAGATCACTAGAGACACCTTCCTTTACTTCCACATGGGAAGCCTGAAATGCATCAATGTACAAGGGGTTGTTCTTCATGATTCTTCTCCAGATATCCTCAGTTTCCCTCCTCGCCTCTTCAAACCTTCCAATCATCAACCTGTTCACCCCATTTCTACTTCTATATTCTTTCTTATTAGCTTCCTCAAGGAGCCTTTTGGCTTCATCTTGGGAGATACAAGGGCAAACATTAATCAATTCTCTTTCTTTCATTTTTTTATCTATTTTGCTAGCAGTCAACCTCCTCACATCAATAATGTTGTATAGATCTTTAGGGATGCTTCGCTCCAATTTGATCAAAGTTTTGCTAAAGTTATGTAAATACGAAACAATAATTTCTTCAACTTTTCTCTGATCTGCCTCATCTAGATTTTCATAATATACTCCAATATTTTTCAAATTTCCATCAATAATTATCTCATCAATCAATTGGTTTGTTGTCAATGGAGGAACAAATGTATATTTACCTTGAAAATCATCGAATTCAATATCTTTATCAAGTTGAGTTCTAGTCTTCATTCCCCTCTTGGGTCTTTTGATAAGGGTAGGTTCAGATTTAGCTTTCTTGTTCTCGACTGCACCACCAGACTGAGCTTTCCTCACAACTCTTACAAAATCTCCTCTCTTCTTAGCCTTATCTGCTTCTTCATCTGATTTGGTCTTAGAGGTCATGGGAGATACAAAAACATAGGTTCATTTAGGCTTCTCCTTTTTCTTCAAAATTCCCTTTCCAGATGAGCTTTGTCCTGATGATGGTACTATTGGAGTAGGGGCAGACTTGGTCTCTTTTGGCTTGGCTTTAGAGGGAACCAGTTCGGCCTTAGGCTTCTTGGGTTCCTCCTTAGCCTCCATTTGAGCATGTTTCTCCCTAGCCTACTTTATGTTCTCTTGGGTAAATCCCATCTGTACTTCCATTTCCTCAACCATCTTAGATACTTTTCTCTTCCTAGTAGGTGTAGTGAACTGCATGTGCAACTCTAGGTCATTTTTCGTAAATGTGTTGAATCTTCCTTCTTTCTTATCAACTGGCTGACTTAACATATGTTGAGCATAGACATCAAGGGTATCAGCATCAACTTCATAACCCATTGGGATAATCCACACAATCCTTGGCTCAACGACTTCCATTAGACATTGGTCTTTATCAACCATGAAGAAAATTGTTTTCTTATACTTCTCCACTATCTCTTTTGGGATTATTTCTTTGCTCTTCATTATGGCTTGAAACTTTTTGAAATAACCCCATAGGATGGATATCCTCATTGTGCCATCACCAATCTCCATAATCCCTTCCTTGATTTGCATACCAACTGGCTTGTCATAGGCCCATTGGACCTTTCCTTGAATATTAGGGATTTCATTCATGAAATATAGAGCCAAACAGATAATAAGGGTGCCAAACTTAAAGGTGTGCTTCTTGTCTTGTTTAATTTTATTCAAACTTCTCAGTAACTCATTCAAGAGAACTTTACATAAGTCATACCACTTATCTTCCTTTAGCATCTAATAGGCAGAGTATATTATTGTACTAGAGACAAAGTTTTGTCTACTTGCCTAGTATACTTTATATCCAACCACCATTTATGCAAACTTCATATCATACTCCAGAATTTTATTGATTGTCATATCTCTGTTGTCAAATTGAGAACCAGTGGCAACAATCACAATATTATTTGATATTTTCCTTAAGCTGGGAACTTCACCGGATGCGCTCAAACAAGTCACGCCATGGATTTCTTGCTTAGTGATCTTGTAAGGCTTATCCAACCACATAAATTCATCGTGAATTCTATTGAGTATGAACTAGATCCATTCTTTCTCATCAAATGTTTGAAAGTGTACAAACTAAGAGAAACCCTTGGCCTACAAATGCTGATATTTTGGCTTGAGATTTCCCAATTTGTCTTCCAGATGATTGTTGTACAGGGTCAACATGTCAGCACTGCCGAGTTCATCAAGATCATAGTGGATATATGCCCTGATGTCCTTATTATGAAGAATGTCGTAGGGTACAGAGGAAAAATGATGCAGAGCCCTCCTTGTAACCTGCCAAACACTTCAAAATGTATGACACTGACCCCTTAAAACAAGAATGGGATCCTCTCAAGGCAAGGCTCTACAACATTAGTTCAATCTTCTCACCATCTTCAAGATTCATGCCTACTCAATCTTGGGTATCTTGCTCCAACACACTCTATGATACCTCCAAGGGTTACAAATCATTTTCATACTGGTCTTTGGTCATACAAGACTCTCCAAGGTCAGACCAAGCACCCGTTGTAAGGATTCATACCCATTCCTTAAGAAACCTACCCAATTAGGCCTAGTGGCTTGTAGCCCTTTTTAGCGGGTAAAGAGACCTTAAGTTCAAACTTTCCCAAACACCATGGAAAAAAAATTATTGATTAAAGTACCCTTTTGGAAGTTACACAAATCCCTAAAAGGAAGGGTCAGGGTCTGGCAAGGAAAGGTCTAAGCCGGTAGGATCTTGATTGTCTTAAAGGGCTAATTAGGCCTCTTTTGTGAAGCACCTATATTCAGATGAATGAACTAACCAATTAAAATCCCATGGGAATGTGGGGAACCATAAACCATAAGGGATTATAGGATTACATGCCTGGAATCATTGCCATTTGCACACAAGGGTAACTTTGTTGTTCAAGGTCTACGTAGCCACATAGAGATGTCTACCTAGGGTCGCTTCAAACACACCTCTCCCTTGATCCTCCTAAAAAAAACTCTTGGAATCCTAGAATACACTGACCATAATTTCCTTTCACCAAATCCCATGGGTCTCATATTGATAAAGTGCAAGATATGGTGATGGAGGAGGAAAAACACAAGGTAAACCCTGGTTTTCTGGGCACCTACAATAAAATTTGAATATCAGGAGAAAAACACACAACTAAGACTTAAAACCAAAGCCAAAATAAATTTAACTCTCCTCTCCAACCAATTCACATCATTGGGAATGGATCCCAATATATACAGTATCGTACCACAGACCAAAACTCCAGAATTGCAGGAAAAACTCAGAATTCTATTAGTTTGTTGTCATCAAAACTCTTCTCTGTATAGTGTCCCCTTGGGAATGGATCCACAAGGTGTATAAACCACTCCACAACTTCTCTCAATTGAGAACCAAGAGGTTATAGCCATTGGAGGAGTTTCAAATAAGAAAAAATGTAAAAAATGCATAAAAGTTGCTCATGACAACTTTTGACAACTTTTGTAAAAGTTGTCAAAATGTCATCTTTCACCACCTAATGCCTTGGGTCAAGTTTAACCCCTCCTAAAACATATTAGAAGAACTAAAACCAACACATTTGATCCCCTATTTTCCAAAAGTCCTAATTGGCTTATAGAAATGCCAAAATAGGAGTTTGGCTCACAAGATGGGGTTCATTATTACAAACACACAATGCATGATTGAAAACCTATGCAAAAACATTCTAAAGACATGTTTGTTTCCTTATCCTCCCTTCTCAGAGTCTAACTCATCATCTTGAAGGATTTGATGGGGTACCCTTGCACCATACTCCCCAAAAGAAGAAATCTCAAGTCCACTTGAGATGAGAGTTTGCAGGTCTGCACCATGGTCTTTGATCTATTGCTTTGTCATCCAGACTGCTTCAGAATCAGGTTGTCCTTTCCAAGCCACCAAATACTCCATGTAAACTTTTCTCCTGGTTCACTTTGCAACCTTAGTGTCTAGAACCTTATGCAACTTTGGAGGTTCATGTTTCGGAATGTCAACATTAGCAATAACGTCAATTGTGCCTTCTCCTGCACCAACACTTCATTTATAAAGAGTAAAGTCACAAACATTAAAGATAGGTGACAAACCAAGATCAGATGGTAGTTGAAGTTCATAGGCATTTGGACCATATTTCTTCAAGATTTGGTAGGGTTCAATCTTTCTTTGCATTAGCTTTGTATATCTACCTTTTGGAAGTATTTCCTTCTTCAAGTGAACCCACACCAAGTCTCCCACATCAAACTGAACATCTCTCTTCTTTTTGTCAGCTTGAGCTTTATATCTTTCTACAGATTATTGAAGATGAGTCTTAACTTGGTCATGGATTTCCTTTATGGCAGTAGCAAAGGTTTCTCCATTTGCACTAATGGCTTCTCCTTGAGGTAGCTCTCTCAACTCCATCACACCCCTTGGGTGGATGCCATATACAATCTAAAAAGGTGACTTACCGGTACTCCTATTCATTGTATCATTATAGGATAATTCTACCTAAGACAATATACTATCCCACCTTTCTCCATGTTGTCTAGTCAAACACCTTAGTAGATTCCCTAGTGACCTGTTTACAACTTCAGGTTGGTCATCTGTTTGGGGATGGTATGCTGAGGAGAAGGATAAATTTGTACCAAGCTTCTTCCAAAGGGTCCTTCGAAAGTGACCAATAAATTTCACATCCCTATCAGAGACTATAGTCAAAGGCAAACCATATATCTGAACAATCTCCTTAAATAACAAGTTTGCAACATAAGGGGCATCACAAGTGGTTTTGCATGGCAAGAAATGTGCCTTCTTAATAAACCTATCCACCACTACAAAAACACTATCATATCCTTTCCTTGTCCTAGGCAATCCTAAAAAAAATCCATACTTATACTTTCTCATGGTCTTGAAGGTATGGGTAAAGGCTAGTATAGGCCTGCATTGGTGGACTTTCCCTTTGCCTTTTGGCAGATCACACATGTCTCCACAAATCTCCTGACATATGCCTGTAGTTTGGGCTAAAAATAATGTCTCTTCACCAAATCTAGTGTCTTGTCAAGACCAAAATGGTCTGCCATTGCTCCATAATGTTTCTCCTTAATTATATTCAGTCTCATAGAGAATTTGGGTATGCATAGTTGTGCACCCTTAAACAACAATCCATTTTGAATAAAAAATTCAGAATACTCAACATGAAACCGTTCATCAAATAAATTACATACCTTATAGGCCTCTCCAAAATCTTCATCACCCTCATACATGGCTTTCAAGGAGTCTATTCCAACACTCTCTAACTAAATCTGATTTGTAGCTAGGACTCTTTTGCTCAAAGCATGTGCCACCTTATTCTTGACCCCTTTCTTGTGCTTAAGAATGAAAGTGAAAGCTTGTAGGGTCTCTACCCAATTCATGTACTGGTGATTCAACTTTTCTTGACTATTTATAAAGCTAAGGGCCTGATTGTCTATGAAAACTATGAATTATTTTGGTAGCATGTAGTGTCTCCACTTTTTCAAGGATTGGACTAGAGCATACATCTCTAGGTCATAGGATGAATATCTTCTCTTTGCCTCATTCAACTTCTCACTGAAGAAAGAAATAGGTATTCCTTCTTGACTGAGCACTGCCCCAATAGCCATGTGACTAGCATCACACTCCACTTGGAAGATCTTATTAAAATCAGGTAGGGCAAAGATCAGTTGCTCAGCAACTTTTCTCTTCAATGATTCAAAAGAGTTATCTGCTTCTTCTGTCCAACCAAACCTACAATTTTATCCTCCCTTTATGGTATCAAGCATAGGATCACAAATATGGCTAAAGCCTCTTATAAACTTCCTATAGAAGGTAGCTAAGCCATGGAAACTTCTAACATCATTCATTGTTCTAGGTGTAGGCCAAGACAATATGGAACTCATCTTTTCTTGAGCCATTTTCAATTCACCATATGAGATTAAAAACCCCAAATAAATGATCTCTTCCTACATAAAGAAACACTTTTCCAAGTTGATCATTAATTGTTCTTCATACAATCTTCTTAGGACCAGGTCTACATGTTTTAGATGCTCTCCTTTGGTTTGACTGAAAACTAGAATGTCATCTAGATAGACTATAACAAATTTCCTTATGAAATCCCTCAAGATTTCATTCATTAACCTCATAAAGGTACTAGGTGCATTGGATAAGCCAAAGGGCATGAATTTCCACTCATACAACCCCTCATTTGTTTTAAATGCATTCTTCCACTCATCTCCCGGCCTAATCCTAATCTAATGATAGCCACTCTTTAAGTCAACCTTTGTAAAATACCTAGCACCCCCCAAATAATCTAACAAATCTTAAATCCTAGGAATTGGAAACCTATACCCAATATTAATCTTGTTGATGGCTCTTGATTCGGTGCAAAGCCTCCAAGTGCCTTCCTTTTTGGGTGCCAAGACTGTAGGGACTCCACATGGGCTCAAACTTTTTCCAATCAATCCAGACTCCAACAATTCTTCAACCTGTTTTGCCATCTCAACATTCTAATCCAGTGTGAGCTTGTATGCTGCTTTATTAGGAAAGTTGGATCCAAGTATAAGGTCTATACAATGGTTTATGTCCCTCATGGGAGGTAGTGACCTTGGCATTCCATCAGAGATGACAACCTTGTATTTGTCTAGTAGCTGCTGCACTGCAGGGTCAATCAACCTCAATCCATCCTCTTTCTTGTCTTCAGACCTCTCCACCTTTGTTACTATTGGAATAGGGATAAGGGCATAATAGACCATGCCTTCATTTGCCATGTTCTTCATGAACTACTTCCCTCCTAACACCAACACCTTGGCCTCCTTTTGTTTGGTCTCCTCCTCATCCTCCATCAAATGTAGCAACTCAATCACCTTACCATCTTTAGTGATGGAATATGTATTCCTAGCACCATCATGTTGTGACTTCAAATCAAATTGCCATGGTCTCCCAAATAGGAGATGACAAGCATCCATCTTTGCAATGTCAAACATCAACCTATCTCTATAGGTTCCGATCTGGAATTCTACCCAAGCCTACTCTTCCACAATAGCTTGTTGTCCTTGTGTGAGCCATGAGACCTTGTAGGGGAAAGGGTGAGGTAGTCTCCTCAACTTTAGTTTCTCCACCATCTCTAGAGACACAAAGTTCTCAGTTGAACTGGAATCTATTAGGACCTTGTATACTTTTCCACCCGCTTTGCAAGTGGTCTTGAATAGAGACTTCCTCTATGGGGGTTCTCTATCAGACCTCTTCATAGTAGTTACTGCTCTTCTGATCATCAAAGCTTCACCTCTTTTAGGGTAGCCATAGCTATCAGGGGTATTGACACTTTGGTATGTGTTTGCACTGACCACACTTTGGCAGTCAACCTCTAAAATTAAGTTACTTCTCCTTTCTCCCATGGAACTAGTAGGTTTATCCGAGCATCTATTAGCCATGTGTCTCTCTTGATTGCAGTTATAACATCTGATTGGACCTCTACATTGAGATCTCCCTCTAAATGGAGGTCTTCTTCCTCTGAAGTTACCTCTCTGATTGTATCCTCCATTGGAACTACTCTCTCCTTTAGTGCCTTCTTGACTGGTTTCACTTTGGTTTCCAAAACCATTTCCCTTACTTCTGAAAAAATTTCTTGCACCCCTCTGTTGTCTTCCTCTTCCTTTAATGTTCTACTCTTGTCTCCTTTTGATCTTCTCTTCCACCTTGATAGCAATTTGATGGCATCTACCAATGGTATCTAGGCTAAGAAGGTTTAATTCTTCTTGAATGTTGTACCTTAATCCATCCAGGTACCAAGCAACTTTCTCACTCTCTTCCTCTTTTTTTTTAGACTTCATGCATAGCCTTTGGAACTCCTCAGTGTATGATTTCACATCCATCTCCTTCTACTTAAGATTTTGTCTCCTCTTATGGAGTTGTATTTCATATTCTTTGGGTACATAGGCCTCTTTGATTAAGGCAACCATCCTCTTCCAAGAAACAATCTTGGGCTTGTTGTCCTTCTCTCTTTCCTCTTGGACAAAGTTCCACAAAGCTAGGGTTGCTCTCTTCAACTTGGACTTAGCAATCTTCACCTTTTGGTGTCCTGGAATGTCTTCACATTCAAAGAAACTAGACAGGGAGTCTATCCAATCCACCACAACATCTGGTTCCATCTTCCCAGTGAAAACTGTCAAATCAATCTTCTGCTCCATGGTTCTCCTCTCCATGGATTTGAGGGCATTAAGGAAGTGCCTCTGGTCAGGAGGAATCACCTCTTCCTCTGACATAGGGATCTCATCCTCATCCCCTTCTTCACCACTACCAGTACCTCCATCTTCCTTCCCATCTACTTTGCCTCTCAACCTCTCTCGCTCCATCTACATTGCCTTGCAAGCAGTGGCCTGCTCTCTCACAATCTTTGCCAATTCCATGTTGGTGATCAATCATCTAGGGACCTCTTCTTCTTATCCCTCTGACATCTCTCAATTCTTTATCTCCTTACCAAAGCCATTACTAGCTCTGATACCACTTGATGTAGAGACCTCCTTGTAACCTACCAAACACCTCAAAATGTATGACATTGACCCCTCAAAACAAGAATGGGATCCTCTCAAGGCAAGGCTCTACAACATTAGTTCAATCTTCTCACCATCTTCAAGACTCATGCCTACTCAATCTTGGGTATCTTGCTCCAACACACTCTATGATACCTCCAAGGGTTACAGATCATTTTCATACTAGTTATGGGTCATACAAGACTCTCCAAGGTCAGACCAAGCACCGGTTGTAAGGATTCATACCCATTTTTTAAGAAACCTACCCAATTAGGCCTAGTGGCTTGTAGCCCTTTTTAGCGGGTAAAAAGACCTTAAGTTCAAAATTTCCCAAACACCCTAGCAAAAAAATTATGGATTCAAGTACTCTTTTTGAAGTTACACAAATCCCCAAAAGGAAGGGTCAGGGTCTGACAAGCAAAGGTCTAATCCGGTAGGATGTTGACTGTCCTAAAGGGCTAATTAAGCCTCTTTTGTGAAGCACCTATATTTATATGAATGAACCAACCAATTACAATCCCATGGGCATGTGGGGAACCATAAACCATAAGGTATTGTAGGGTTATACTCCTGGAGTCATCACCATTTGCACAGAAGGGTAACTTTGTTGTTCAAGGTCTAGGTAGCCACATAGAGATGTCTACCTAGGGTCACTTCAAACACACCTCTCCCTTGATCCTCTTGAAAAAAACTCTTGGAATCCTAGAATAAACTAACCATACTTGCCTTTCACCAAATCCCATGGGTCTCAGATTGATAAAGTGCAAGATATGGCCATGGAGGAGGAAAAACCCAAGGTAAACCCTGGTTTCCCGGGTACCTACAGTAAAACTTGAATATCAAGAGCAAAACACACAACTAAGACTTCAAACCAAAGCCAAAAAAAATTTAACTCTCCTCTCCAACCAATTCACATCATTGGAAATGGATCTCAAAAACTCAGAATTCTATTAGTTTGTTGTCATCAAAACTCTTCTTCATACAGTCTCCCCTTGGGAATGGATCCACAAGGTGTATAAACCACTCCACAACTACTCTCAACCAAAACCAAGAGGTTAGAGCCGTTGGAGGAGTTTCAAATAAGCAAAAATTTAAAAAGTGCATAAAAGTTGCTCATGAAAACTTTTGCAAAAGTTGTCAAAATGTCATCTTTCGCCACCTAATGCCTTGGGTCAAGTTTAACCCCTCCTAAAACATCTTAGAAGCACTAAAACCAACACATTTGATCCCCTATTGTCCAAAAGTCCTAATTGGCTTATAGAAATGCCAAAATAGGAGTTTGGCTCACAAGATGGGGTTCATTATTACAAACACACAATGCATGATTGAAAACCTATAGAAAACATTCTAAAGACATATTTGATGCCTTATCATCCCTTCTCAATGTCTGACTCATCATCTTGAAGAGTTTGATGGGGTGCCCCTGCACCAAAAATGCTCCTTCGGGATCATCCTAGACTGATTTGAAATGATGTTTCTTGAAAACGGGTCGAGCACTATCCTTGATTTCCATAACCAGTGGGGTAGAAATTCTAGATAATGATGTCATTGATAAATTAGGGTTTTACAAAAACTGATAGCTTGAAATGTTTAAATACCTCAATTCACAATCGGAGACAAAAATTCAATTTAGGATTGTTGTAATCGTTGTTTAGATTGCCAAATTACTTTGCTCTACTGCTTTACACCTTCTCTTGATCGCATTGTGAGAAATAAAGCTTTGAAATGCCTATTTAACCTTTGAAAACCTAATTCTACATTGCAATAAATGTTGCAACCAGTTACCTTGATTTTTCATGAAGTGACTTATCGGAACATCAAATCTTCACTAAATCTTTCGGATAACATCTGCATATATGATTTAATCCTTCTACAACCTTCCAGAATCAATTGCAGATCTCCAAAGAGGGGGTTCTGAGAATCTGCATGAAAAGTTCCCCCTATGGCAAAAAGCCCTAGTTGTCGAATGAAGACTCTGCACCGGATTCGGGTGCAGATCCATTTTCTGCCTTTGATTCATCTTTTCTAACCCATGGCTTCTCATGCTTGTCTCTGATCTCCTCTACCTTTGCCTTGCCTTTCTCATCTGCTTTGTTCTTGTCTACCGAAGCACTCATGTTACATTTTTGCTTCTGCAATATTTTGTAATGTGACCAGTTTTATTGCATGCACAACAAACAAATTCAAAATAGGTCTGAAGTTCATCTGATTTGGTCTCGCCCTACACTGGTTAGAGATATGCCCAAACATCCCACAAGCATAGCATCTTTGGACTTGAAAATTATTCATTGTCGCTCTGCACATGTTTGACTTGTGACCAAAATAATTGCATATGAAACACTGACTAGTAAAGGTAAGACCATTATTCACATTATTCATTTCATTATTCACATTACTTCTACTTTGATTTGCCATATGACCAAATTTATTGCAAGTAAAGCATCTACCATTGAATTTATGAGCATTAGGCTATCTTATCGGAGGATTCTTATTCTTAGGTTTTGCATTGCTTTGTCCAGATCTAGAGGATTCTCCTTTCTCAAATCCAAGTCCTCGCATATCATTTCCATGTCTTTGACTTTCCAACAATTCTTTAAGTCTTTCTCATCTAGCATTGAATTTGTCTTTATATTCATTTCCAGTAGCAAGTTCATCTCTTAGGGCAACAATCTATCTTTCAAGTTCTTGACCACTATTCCTTGATTGTTTCAACTCAAGATTCAACTGATCATTCTCATAGGTAAGCCAGAAGCATTCATCTTCTCTTTCCTTCAATGATTGAGTCAAATTATCTTCATTCTTCTTCTGGTCCTCAATCTCCTTAGTCAGTCTCATCACAATGGATTGCATTCCATTCTTCAATGCAACATTCTCTCTCTCAAGCTTGTCAACTTTGTCTTGATTCTCAATGCATCAATCTTCCTTCTCCTTTAGCTTATCCATCAGCTCTTTTCTCTTGTCTCTTATAGATTTCACTTGATCCTTAAATTCATTAATGAAGTCTTTAGCTGCATTCAGGTTTCTCTTTATGGTACTGATCTCATTTCTTGTTGCATCAAGATCCTCAAGTGCCACACTAAGTTGTCTCTGAAATGTTCTAAGTTAACTTTAAACCATTAGAAGCATAAGCATTAAACTAAAATGTAGAAACTCAAAACAACCAACCACAAAATCATAACACCAAGATTTTTACATGGAAACCCAAATGGAAAAAACCACGGTGGGATTTGAACCCACAATATTATTCCACTATGACCAATAGAAAAATAATATTAGATGAGGGGGAATGCATAGGCATTCAGGCACACTTCCTAGAGCTTATTACTCAATTGCAATAAGGGCTACAACCTCGAAAGGCTCATTTCCTTACTGATCAATTACAATAATGAGATACAATGAAAGAACTCCAAAATACACACGTGAAACTATGCTACAAAGGACTCTCGATCACCACTTGCTCTCATATCAACTATACCATGCACCAA